>NC_133391.1:46451712-46541712 GCF_047511655.1 Castor canadensis | reverse complement strand
ATATGTGTAAATGCTTTAAAGCAATAATCTGCTTACAGCGACACTTCCCCGAACGGCGGCAGGACTGCGGGGGAAGGAGAAGGCGCTTGGCAGCCGGGGGAAACCGAATTGTTTTGACACCGCATCGCCATTGAATCGCAAAGCCCGGTGAATAACCATTTCATAGGATAATTGTGGGCAAGTAAAAAAATAATAAAAAGAACCTACCCACCCTACGCACCCTCTTTGCCTTCCCCCATCACAGTGAGCGATGAGTCCTCCTCATTATTTTTACCTTGCTCACAACATCACTGGGTCCCTTCTAAATGAAATAGATTTAATGATAATAGTAGAAGGTAAACGGGGCTGGAATAATATTTACTGTATAATCATTTGGGCTCTGCGAAGCTCAGCACTTCCCCTTATCCCAAGAATTTCACTAATTGCTTCCAATCTGAAAATGACCAGGCAGACTTACTTTGCTGGAAGGTTCCTTGCACCTAATGTTTTAAAAAGCATGTATGCGTTTTTGTTTTAAAAAGCTCATTCTCATCCAGCCTCCCCCGCCTTCCAATTTTAAGTAGTTGATGTTTTGTTTGGCTCCCATTTTATTTGCTGTCAAAAGGAATTTGATGCAAAAACCATTTAAGCATGTATACAACCCATGGAGGGATTCATTTGACCTCATTATCCTGCAATAAAGAAGGAATCCAGTCTGTTAAATATCACCGAACCGCATGCATTTCACATCAGATCATAAGAGCAATGCTTCAAAAGATTACCCCAGAAAGTGCTTAGAAAGATGGAATGGGTTAACTTTGCTTGCCAGAAGGTGTTCTGACAAACAGGAAAAGAGAGATATGTGCAGCCCCCTTTAAGAGCAGAGCAACTGAAGAAAAAAGAGATTTATGCTTTTAATTAATGGCAATTAAACCATGCCTGTTGGCTTGGCCTATGGCAATTGTTCCCTGCAAAAAGGAGGCCGAGCTGGTGACAAGCATTTGAATCCGCTAAGTTCTGTCAAGGGAGCTGACTCTGCAGGCATCAAAACCAAACTAAATCAATAAAAGAATTAAACTTTTATAAATTGCATTTTGACAAGTATCAGATACCGTTAAGCTTTGATATTATGAATTCCTTGGAGGTGATGCAAACAAGACGGGCCGCAGTTAGAGATCCAAACAATCAAAGAGGCTTGTTAACATGCACTGTCAAATGCATCAGTGCTATTAATTACTACAAATTAATGTGACTCTCTCTTCCTCTGGTGATTGGAATAATAATCAGCCAGATTTGTGGAATGAGCACAGAGAACATATGCAACCCTGCCAAAAATAATAAGTTTAAAAAAACAGTAGACATTTACAATCTTTGTGTTCAAAGACTGGCTGGTTTCTTGTTGCTAGTTGTGGCCTCACTTTACCCCATTTTCCTATTCCAGGGATCTTCCTCACGTGCTTTTCCCCCGCGTGATGACAGAAGGAGGCATCATGCTTTCGCCAATGACTATTGGAGCATAAAATAAAATCTCTATTGTGCTCCACTGAGGTGTGGGCAAATTACAGCCCTACCCAAGTGATGGTTTTCCAGGAAATGAACCCCAAAGCCAGCACTCCCATGATCTGGGGACTTCCTCATGTAAAAACGTTGCAGTAGGGTCGAGAACTTAAATTACATGATGTGTTTTCTCTGGAAGTGCTGTGGGCAGGATTTAGGGGAAAATAGGAATGCTAATTCTTCCTAGTAAGGATTCTAGGTACCCAGAATGATATTAAAAGAATTTGCCTCAGCATGATATGATATTCCACTTCTACAAATGACTGTTGTCGACATTCCCCTTCAAATTCACCCTTGCACTAGAACCTGATTTCATCTTAATATGTAGAAGAATTGTAATCCAGATCCCACCCCCAATTGGTGAAATGCCACAACAGAGCAGAGCTAAGCAAATACTGTGTCATCAAATGTAATAATTTATGTTTTCTAAAAAATGTATAAAACAAACACATTATGAATTAATTAGTAATAATTTATGTCTTTCTGCTTTCTAACACATAACATTTTTTCTGGTTTATTTTTACCACCTTGGACATTTTAATACTCTCATTCTTAAAGTTGCTTTCTGCCTTCTACTCTTTACTTTGGGAACCAGTAGCATAAGATTTCTCGTATCTGAGGAGTGTCCACATGTGTGTACTACATTTCTAGATTAATTGAAGAATGAAGTTTAGCCACCAAATATGGGAATTTATAATTTGGGAGGTTCTTTTATATGACAGGGACTAGGCGTCCCCAAGTATGAACTAATGTTCTTTCAGCCAAAGGGGGTGCAGGGTGGAGGCGGGGCTGCAGGAAAAGGATCTCTAATTCTCTGTTTCAGTGGGAAGTAGTATTGCAACTCGGAGTGCCATGTGTCTCTTCCCATTGTTTATGGGATGATCCACAGGTCTGGGAAATAATCACCCATAAGTTGGGTGGGCTAACTTGATTGGAGACATACAGAAATCCATACTGTTCCTCCTCACTTGTAGTGGGAATGATGACAGATGTGCTCAGTGTTGGACTAATTACTTGATTTTGACTATTGACTATACCTAAGTGTGTTTTTAACACAGAGAGGGATTATCTTGACACCATCTGGTAGCAGTTTTTCATGTCTGACAAAGTTTAAAACTCAGTTTGAAGCTTGGCCAGTGATAAATAGGCTGAGGACTCCCAGCAACCTAGGGTGACCTCTGACCTTATTGTAGCAGGGTATTTGTCTCAACTGTGGTTATAGTGTTTTATTGATGTGCCTAATCTGTTACCCAGGAACCACTGTTCTTATGAGACATAGGACATTGCTTGGGAAGTGACAAGGAAGTTTGGGATGATTTTTCCCACTTTTTCATTGTCTGAAAGTCTGGACTTACACTTCTGTTTTCCATTTCCAGGGCTTCTCAAAATCTGTTTGGAAAGAGCATTAAAGGTTAAAGGGACAAACAGGGAAACAAATGCTTACAAAGCCTCCACAGAAATGCCAGATAGCATCAAGTTCTAAGGTGCACTTCTTTCCAGGCCCACGGGGCTTACTCATGAAATGCAGAAGGAATTTATTGTTGGAAATTTGTGAAGTCATTTTTCTCTGATTACTTGGTAAAAGGCTGCACGAGCTGGAGCCTCTGTCTGTGTTAGAACCCTGGTTTTATTGTAAGCGTGCTTCATTTCCTCCAAACATCTTTATGGATTTGAAGGCACTACTCAAGCTTCATCACTTATTTTTAACCATATAATTTTCTGAGAGTGACACACTCTTGCTCAGCCTGGTATAAGATACATTATGCACCTGTTGATCACTCACCCCTCTGTTAATACTTCCTGGCAGCAGCAGCACATCAGGCAGAGTCCAGGCAACACATTTGGCTGAAGTTTCTGCATCCATTCAAATCAAATCAATTTTTAAAATACTACATGTTATTTTTATTAAAATCCAAGCTAATAAATGCCTTGTAAAATTGACAACATGTCTTGCTATGAACAAGCCACATTCTAAAATGCCCCAGTTACTATAATAACACAATTATCTTCTTCTGGAACAGCACATAGGCATTTCACATATCACTACTTTTTGAAGGTCTTTCATCTGTAGATTTGCACAAGTATGATTATGAATATGTGTTTTTTTATTGTACAAGGAGATATTCCCTCCCACACTTCATTTCTACTTTGCCTTTCTTCTATTTTTTTCCTTTTGAACCAATAAATTATCTTTCATTTTGGAAATTCATAAATTATTATTATCAATTTGATGACAATCAAGTTTGTGAATCCTCATAGATTTTTTATACATGTTAAGATTTAAAAACTATTACCAAAATCTTTTCCTATGAAAAAAAAGGGTTGTTGGTGATGGTGAAAGTATTCAAAATTTCACACACAGGTAGAAATACAGATATATATTCAAAGACACATTTATTCGCATACATGTATACAAGATAATATATGACTGTTGATTCTCAGAAAATATGTCTTCATTTGAGAGGTGAGTTATCTCTTCTTACTTTACTCATGAAGAAAATGGCAGATGAATGCTCAGCTGCTGGTTATTCTTCACCATGTGGAGTGATAGATGAACAGACACTTTAATTTAGCCCCTTTGTCTTTGCACATAGTTTGCGACTTTTGTTTTTTATTATAGCATTCCAGATACAATGAAGCACCATATACTTCATTCAAGTTATAACGAGACAAATTACAAATGTAGATGTTGATTTTTTTTCTATTTATGACACTGCAAATTGTCCCAAGAAGAGATTTGTAGGAGAGACACTGGATATTTCATAGATGGATTAGTAACTAATGAAATACATACACACACACACACACACACACATACACTGGTATTGGTTTCAGTCCAAGAAATAGTTGCTAAAATTGACTATACGTCTCCTCCATATGACAATTTTGTGATTTAGGAAAAAAGAAGTGACAATTTTACTTCACTCCTCTTGTAGTAGTTTCTTAGGAAAGGGGGTAGTGAACTGTTGTTACTGCTGAACTTGGTTTATATTTTTATTGCTATTATTTTTATAGTGGTAAAATAATGGCAAATGTCCATTTTTAAAAAATGAACTCTTCAACAGATAAATCAAAGGCTGAATCTTGTGGATACATCTCAAATATAATCTTCAGTTATTGAGCAGCTATTTTTTTCAGCTACACAAAAAACTTTTATGATCTGACCGTTCCATGATCCAAATTGTAAGACTTGGGACCTGATTTTATTAACTACCAGTACTTCCAGTTGAAAATATGGCCATCTTTCTCGTCCTTGGCTCTGGGAAGTACGAACTACCTACTTGGTCTGGCTTGGTATTTAATAAATTCTGTTCTGTTGGTTACCCCCAGTACCAATGTTTAATGGATGCATTCAATGACACAAAGTACAACTCATCAACCATCATCACACTTGCTTTACTTAGTAATACAGTTAAACCTCAATAATGCAAACATTCCTTTTCTCTCTCTTGTCAGAAATGGAAACAATTTTGGCATGGTATATATGGTTCTTCTTAAGCAAATGGGAAAATAATTAGTGATGTAATGATCCATATCCAACCTGATTTGGAGAGGGCTCCACTAACCTCATGAAATCTTGGGAAAGTCATTAATTTAATGCAATTCTGTTTTCATATTAGAAAAAATTATGTTATGTTACATATTCACACCACAGATATGCCAGACCCTGTTATATTCCTGAGGATACAATTGCAAACAATACAGTTAAGGCCCCGAATTCCCAGACTTTGTAAATTAGAGAAAATATCCCCAAAAATAGATTACATGGAAGTTGATATTATAATGGTTGTGTAGCATAGAAGGCCATGCAAGCACAGAGGAGGAAATCCTAATCCAGCCCATGAAGCAAGAAAGGTTAGGGGCTGCTTCCTGAAGAAAGGTATGTTTTTCTAGGAAGGTATGAGTAGAAATTAGCTAGAGAAAGGGAGATGAAGGAAGAAAGAGAGAGAAGTATGTTGCAGGCAGCAGGAAAGGCAGGGCCTAGATCAGAGACCAGAAAAGACGTGTTAAAATCAAAGGATGGTCAGTGGAGCATGTAGCCAAATTTATAATCCCAGCACTCAGGAAGCTGAGGTAGGAGGATTGCAAGTAGGATGCCAGCCTGGGCTACATAGTAAGATCCTGTTTTCAAAAATAAAACAAAACAACTCAAAGGATGAAGTCATTCATATTGTCTACACCACAGAATTTGGGAGGAAACTCTGTATATAAGATAAAAAGATCTCTCAAATATTAGAGTATAAGTGTTTAAAGTAAGCCCTTGAAATTACAGTCTTTGTTGTGTTTGATTTACTAGTACTGATGACCTTGGATATATGTAAACGACCATGTTTACTTGACACAGATGTCTAGTTGATTCCAAAGCTTTAAAGACTGTATCATTAGATAGAAAAAAAAAAACTCCAGAGGAATTTTAAATATATTCTGTTTTTGCTTGCTGATCCCTCATATCTGTACAGTATGTAATCCTTATAAAGCCTTTCCAACACATTAACTTATTCAGTCCTCAGGATGTTATTATGAGGTAAGTGTCAAACCTAAGAATTGAATAGTTTCAAAGATTCAGTAACATAAAAAAGACAGTTGACACATTCTCAGAAGGTAGGTCTATATCTGGTATCCACCCTGGAGTGGAAAGTCATGGGAAATAGAGACTTTAATTTTGCTTTTGAATGGTAAATAGAAATGGTAAATGGAAATATCTGTTTCATTTTTCTCACTTCATAAGTTCAGCATATCTTAACATTGAAATTTTTTTCATTTCTATAAACAAAAAGTCAACTTTTGCTCGAATGCTGAATTCTAAGAATGGGAGCTTTCTTATTTTAAAATCAAATCTCTTAGCCAATAATTTACCTCCATTGGTCCCTTCACCAACTCAAGCATCCTCAGTTCTTCTACAGCTTCCTGTGTGAGATGGTTTCTAGGTTGCCTCATGGTATCATCAGTGGCTGAAAGCTCAGAACTGGCATCAGGGCCTTAGTCATTTACTGTGTCTTTGGCAACTCAAGTTTTTTAATCCTCAACTTGCTCAAAGGTGAAATACTGTGAGGATTAAAAGTAACAAACCATACATTGTGCTTAGCACAAGACTCAATAAGTATTGTTTTTGTAAATTATATTTTATTACTATTAACAATCCTGACCGCCCTCTGAACATGCTCTAGTTTACCAATGTACCTCTTCAAATTCAGCCTCCAAACTCAGACAAAACATTTCAGATGTAAGCCATATGTTTAGTGGTTAATGAATTTGATTAATGTTCCCCTAGGGCTTGGCAGAAGAGAACAGATCTTTCAATACAATAAACAAACCATATGCATAAATACTATGATTTGGATACGTAAACAAGGAAATGATTTTTGTAACTCTGAGCTCGTTGTTTTAAGGACTTGCTTCCTAAGGTGATGTAAGACTAGGTGGTTTGACTAGTACTTATAAAGTCACATGAGTTCTTCCACCAAATGTAAGCCAAAGACTTCATCACGCCACCAAGGCCCTTCCCTTGCTCCAGCCATGGTTGTCCCCAGCAACAAAATTGAGTGCTGGGAGCCAGAAGGGGAAATGCTGGGAGGTGGGAGTCTGTAATCTCATTATCAATAGCTGGTAGATTGTAGCTACAGTGGCCTACTGTTTTAATATTGTGGCACACTAGGCTGTTTTTCAAATACATTGTCTTCAGCCTGAAATTACCTATTGGAAAAATTCATAGGTCCTGCTATTGTTAAGATGCTGTGCTATAAACTAAAACCTTTTTCTTTACTCAGGTAGGAGCCAAAACAAACAAAAATCAATAACTCCCCTGTTTCCTACTCCCCTACTTGTGTTACCTCTAGAAAGGGAAATAGATGCCGTCTCATATCTTCATAGAGTCTCATGCACTGACAGGGATGGCTAAAAGGAAACACCATACAGCTGGATGGTTAGATGGATATAGAAAAATAAAGGGGTAGATAGAAGGAAGAATGTGAGGATGGATGGGCAGACAGATAGGCAGAGGATGCTGTAGTGGAAAGCATGTCAAGGCTGAGTATGAGGACACTCGAGTTCCATTCCTGACTCATTAAGATGTTCATGATTTCATGTAGTTCCTTAAATTCTCTTAGCTGTTGCAGTAAAATAAAAGTGTTACCACCCAGCAAGATGGCCATCTTGGTAGGTCTTCAACCCTTAAGAGGTAGCTTTGCAAATCCTATTATCACTGGCCGACTTGTCACCACTCTTGCCTGTCTCATGGTTTCCCAGGACACTCAGTGGAAGTGTACTGTCAGTGCCCACACCTCCCAATCATACCCTTGGAGATTCCTATTTGTGACAAATGGAACTGGTTTGGAATATCTGGGACCAAATGACATCTAGTTCCTTCTAGTCAAATTCTGTTTCACTGTGCATAAAGATAACCTCCTACATTTTGTCCCTCATAACATATGCTCTATGAATACAATCCTTTGTGTAAAAACTGTTTTTTCTAAAATGTGAGGAGCAGGCCCAGTTTTGAGCTATCTGGTTTTCTTTGGCCCAATTGCAGCTGCTCAAATCTTAGGAAAAATGATACGGTAAATTTTTAAATATAGTTTCAGTTTCCCTCTTCTTCCTCAAACTCCTGCATTCAAGTGGTCCTCCTGCTTCAGCCTCCTGAGCAGCTGGGAGTGTAAGTGTGCACCATCAGCTCAGACCCAGCTTTCCCTTTTTGTGACAAGATCCCTTGTTACTTATAACTCTCAAATATCTATAAAATAAAAGGAAGTCTGATAACTAAATGCGTATAATGAAATCCTGTATTACTATGGTGGGAATGGACTTAGGAATTTTGCCGGATGTCTCAACTCAATTTCACTACTACCTCTTCTAGCCCACAACTACACTTCCCAGAATCCCCTTCCCCATATGGTCCAGGTCAGAGTCAGCACCACTACCAATAAGAGACAATTCTGTAAAACTAAAGGTTGAAGAGAAGCCATCATTCTCAAGATGCAGGTACAGCCAAAAGCATGGATAGTTGTGAAGTTCTGAGTAGAATTATATCAATAGATGCTACAGACTGAGATAAAGGGCAGGAGCTTTCCAGGGGTTCTTAAAATTTGCAGTGGCTTTCGGGTACACGCTAGAAAATCACCTGTTTTAGTGTGACTGGTGAGGTCATTGCTAGTAGCTTTCTGATCTTGTTTTCCCAACTTTTCCAATGGTTGGTTATGCCTGGAATCTTTTGCCTTAAAACATCTCATTTTTGAAATACCTGGGGAAGATTCTGTTTTCCTGACTGAATCCATATTGTGTAGGTATCACTTGACTTGACTACTTGCTGCCTATGTGGACAAATCTGAAGAGATGGCATTCAGCCTGTTCTAAAACAAAAAAACATGGAAATTGCTAGCTTCCAGAGCAGTCAACCATGTCATAGAACTGCCCAAATTGTTAGAAAGCAGTATAAGAATGTCTAATAGTATGAGCATAGGTGATTTTAATCAGAGAAACCTGGCTTTGCATTGTGGGTTTGCCACTTAGGAACAACTGGGCAAGTTGCTTACCTTAGCCTGTTTCCTTCCTGGAAAGTAAGGGCAATTATTGTGCCTACGTCTCAGGGTTACTCAAAGGATTTAATGAGATGAAGTTTATAAACCATCTTTTCCCTATACCAACCACAAATCAGCATCCATGTAACTTTCATGACTTGGGACTAATGCTGTTCTCTGAAACATGCAGGCAGGGCCCCTGCTAGCCCATAGAGAACCTTGCAAAGCATGAATGAGAGGAAAGCTCACCTCAGAGGGACTGGCATCAGGACACATGGCCTGGGGAGCAATGCAACATCTGGCTTTCTGCCACTTCTTGCCCCTCAAGTGAGCCTGTGAGCACAGCCTGAGTGATCAGCCACTGTCATTGCAGTCAGATTAAATATAACCTCTCACAAAAGTCCTCCATATATTTTAAAACTTGTCTCAATTCTTCAACTCCCTTTTTCTCTTCTTTGCAAACCAGACATTACCAATTGGACAAAGAGGACAGTCCCCTAGTGAAATAATAAATATTCTTCCTTAGTGACGATTCCAGAGCTTAATGAACTGAAAGACACCAACAAAAGTCACTCAGGTTAAGATGTCATTTTAATTGTGCATTTGCATTTTCAAATGCTACCATAGTGTTTTATCCTCTTGTTAAAGATTGTTGGACATCAGTGAGAATATGGAGAGGGATGTGTGTGTGTTCTACTGGGTATGAGAAGGGGGAAGGTATGGGAAATCCCAACATGGCCTGCCAAGTTGGGATCTCTCTTGTCATCCTGTAGAAGGACTCATCAGGGGATGAGGGTGGGGCAGAAGTTTGCTTCAACTTCCCTTCCAGACAGAGAAACAACTTCTAACATTTGTGGGGCCCAAGACAAGAGAACAAATGGACACCTATGGATCATAAGTCTGAATATTTAGAAGTTACAAATAAACTAAAAACTTAAATAAAATATGTTCTATCTTCTTACCTTGACAAATAAATATTCATAATGACAAAATATGCATAGAACTATGTGACTTTTTTATGTGACTGACAGCAAAATATCAAAGATGACTGGATTAGTTATTATAGTGCATGTCTGAGTGCTCTGTTGATGAGCTGATGATACTTGGATGAGTAATAAAGACATACATAATTCATTAGCTATTATATATTTATTACATAAAATTGACTTGTCTTTATTTCAGGAAAATAGCTCATTATTTGTATGACCAAGATTTTTACATGTTCTACTGACATTAAATAACAATTAACCAATATTTTATGTTTAAGTCATTGCAATTCACATATATAATGTATATGCATATAGAGTTAATTCATTTCAATTTGGAGAAACTTCATTCTGTGAAGTTAGGAAATGAACTTCACATATAAATTTAACAAATACTCAAAATCTGTAATACAATCTGTAATACATGACAAATCACCACTATCGTTAAAAAATTTAGTATCAAGTGGATTGCTATCATTTTTACATGAATATGTTAAAGGAATATCTACATACATAAGGTATTTCTTACATTTTTATTTAAATTTTTCCAATGTTGGGTTATTATAAAGGAAATAAAGATAAGTAGAATACTAATTAATTTGTTCAACTCTCTCCTTAACTAAGACTATTCCCTGGCTAGGCATGGTGTATCACACCTGTAATCCCAGGATGCAGGAGGCTGAGGCAGGAGGGTTATGCATTTCAGGCCAGTCTGGGTCACACAGTGATGTCTGTATATAGTGACCCTGTCTCAGGAACAAAACAAACAAATAAAAACCCAAAAAGACTATAATCTACAACATCCAGAAAATGGTCTCCACTGAAATTAGAAATTGCTAGGAAATAGGAGGGGGTGTAGCTCAGGGGTAGAGTATTTGATTGCAGAAATTGTTGGGAATTATTTATACATGAATGACTTCTTGATAGTCAGATAAATGTTTTCATTTCCTTATTCTAATATCCATATATTTTATTGGACTCTTACTTTAGTTGCATATTTTGCAACGAATATCTTATACTTTATTTGGATTTATAAAAAAATGTTGTGCTAAATTCTTTTAAAATATTTTAGTCCTTTTAAAAGTGAAATAGCCAAACTTAAGTCTGTTTAATTTTTGGGGGGGAGGGGTTAATTTTTGGTACTTTATTAGTAACAAGCAACAGTTCGTATCAAGTAACTATAGGTAGCATGAGTTCCAAATTAATTTTCACAGAACTGACTCATGTTTTCTTTAAGATTCTTCTGTTTCAGTTAACTTTTGTGGTGCATTTTGCATTTTATTGTGTTTTAAAGTAAATTAAATTAATAGCATTTCCAAGAATGACGTTAAAGTTATCGTCTAATTTCCTCAAAGTATTTCATCTTTGAAGATTCAGCAAATGTTATACATAATCTTTGAGATTTTAACAAAACAAACAGTTGGCACTACATCTCCTAATAATGAATTCAAATGTATGTTATACATGACAAATGTAAAAATGTAGGGAGAGGTGTTGGTCAGTGTTCTAGATGGTAAATCTGTTTAGCAACCATGTTGCCACCATTATCTCTTAGACATCCTCAGATAGCTTTTAAATGAAGTTATTTAAAACTTCTTTAAATAAAGATGAATTCAATTTTAATTCCTAAACATTTTAATTATACTTTATTAGGCATTTTGATAAGACTGAAACTATTTGCAGTTCTCATTGCTGCAAAGAGTAGGTCTCATACTTCCTGAAGGTTACATCAAGACTTACATATGTGATCTTCAGAGTATTACGAATTGTTGTAAAATGTTCCTGTTTTGATACTCCCTGTAGAGCTATCTTAAAAAAACAAAGATGTCTTTTTCCAAAAACAGAGAACAGGAAGGTAAAACAGGTCCTGTTTGGGGGTTGGTACCAGTGGGAAGGGAGAGGATATAAGGAAAGGGTGAAGGAGGCTGAATGTAGTGGAAATATTATGTACTTATGTATGAAAGTGAAAAATGAGACCTGTTGAAACTATTTCAGGAATGGAGAGAGAGGGGAATAAAAGAGAATGATGGAGGGGTGAATTCAAATATGATACATTGTAAGAACTTTTGTAAATGCCACAATGTACTCCCCACAATGTACAACAATAATTAAAACACACACACACACACACAAAGAATCCAAAAAAAATTTTTAAATATTCCCTTTTTTTTTTTTTGGAGATACTGGAGTTTGAACTCAGGGCTTCATACTTGTTAGGTAGGTGCTCTACTGCTTGAGCTATACCTCCAGCCGCTTTTGCTCCAATTATTTTGGAGATAGGGTCGCATTTTTTGCCCTGGTCAGCCTGGACCAATCCTCCTATTTCAGGCTTCCTGGAGTAGCTGAGATAACAGGCACATGACACCACACCCAGCTTCCCCTGCCACCCCAACAACCCCTTGAGATGGAGTCTCGCAAACTATTTTGCCTGGGCTGGCCTGGAACCGCAGTCCTCCCCATCTCAGCCTCCCACAAAGCTTGGGATGACAAGCAAAATATTCCTTTTCTATCCCATATCATTATAGTGAATCATTTCTGAGTCTCTCTGGGACCAAACTGGAACATAAAGAGAAGCAAGAAAATGGATGCTTGCTGCTATTGGAAAATGATACTTTTAATGCAAAAATCTATAGCACTTCCACTATCAGAGAAGAAGGATTTGACAAGCTAATTTGTCTCTTCCCTTAACTAAAAGTGCTCTGCTACTCAAAGCCTCCTATACTACAGGGCACTGTTTCTTACATGGATGGTGGCACAGAACATAACCCCTCCTGACTTCAGCCTCATGGTTGTTTGGAGGACAAAAGTCAAGAGATGCAGAGAGGCATTTTGCTGGGTCTCAAACTGCAATGCTGACTGCCCATCCCAAGGGCCTCCAATGCATCTTTTGTTGTGTGTTTGTGACTTGGGGAGCCCAAGGAGCAATATTGCCAGGAAGCTCCCTTCTCTCCATATGGTCAAACTCTAGCACCTAGAGCCCATCTGTCTTAATTCTGGTCACAGTTCCCTGAATCATTCTTGCCTGAAGGGGCCATGTTCCCAGATACATCTTTTGTGTTTGGGGGTGTCTTTGAAACTATATCAGACAAGATTTATTGCTTTTGGATGGCACTGCATCTCCTTTGCTGACAAAATGTTATAATGTTTCTGACAAAAATTTACCTTTTCATTAGCAAAGTTTTGCTATTATTTATGTGAAAATTTATATGCCTCCCTTTCTTGTAGAAGGACACAGGTGTACTTACGTTCAGACAAACTCTCCTTTTTGCTTCCCAGGCTCCAAGAATTAAGGATGTTTTTAATAAATAGGAACTCTTGTTTCTTAGTGTTTTGTTTTGGAATGGGGCTTGGGTTTGAACTTAGGGCTTCACGCTTGCAAAGCAGGCACTCTACCACTTGAGCCACACCTCCAATCCACTTTTACTCTGGTTATTTTGCAGACAGGGTTTCACGAACTATTTACTCAGGGTGGTCTTGAGCCATAATCCTCCCAATCTCGGTCTCCCAAGTAGCTAGGAATGCAGGCATGAGCCAGCAACCAGCATCTGGCTGGTTTTGTTTTTCTTAAGAATTTGCTGTTATAACACTATTCTGTGTGTCATGGATGCAGTGGTCTTAATGAAGTAACAGGTTAATAAGATCAGATGTTCTTAATAAGAGTGACATAATGTGGAAAAAGTGCTTAGAACAGTGCTTAGCATAAAGTGAGTGCTCAATACATACTAGGTTTTTAAACTAGGCTTCCTATGTGTGTGAATGGAGATAGGGCTTTCCAGTTCCCAAGTCCACTTTCACATGAATTTTCTCCTGAGGTTCCTTCTATCTTGGTATCCTAGTATTCTGGTATCCTTGTGAGATACACAGGGTAAATGTCCCCCTTTCACAGATGGTAAAGTTGAAAGTCAGATAGTTGAAGCTAATAGAAGTACCCACATTCATACATGGCAGACTAGAGCCCAGGTTATCAAACTTGGGAAGCAGTGATACCTTTTGCACCAAATAGTCAAGTAACTTTTTTCGTCTTTTCACCAAAATAAGTGCTCCAATATTCCCCAAATAGAAAGATATTTTAAGCCCAACACACACATAACATTGGAGACATCTGCAGAAGTTTGAGTTTGGATTTCCAATATGATGATGAGTTCTACAGGACACAAGATTCTCAATTTCCTAGTTATAGGAAGTGTGGATGAGAATTATGCCTGTTATTTGAAGGTGACACCATCAGGTCACTCACCCAAGGAGAATGCACTTGCTCCCCATGGAAATTCCCCAATCAAAGCACAACACATGGCTCAGAGCTGCTGGAGGCTGGAATTCTTTAATGCCCCTGATCAATGATACATTGTCTTTACTGTCTTCTCTGCATGTTTTTGTATCCATGGAGGTTCTCATTAGGTCAGGAATGCCTTATCCCTAGCATTGGTCATTCCTATCTTGGTTTGTTTTGTGATGCTATAAAAATATACTCAAGGCTAGGTACTTTATAAAGGAAAGAGGTATATGTAGTTCATGATTTTGGTTACTAGAAAGTCCAAATAGCGTGGCACTAGCATTTAATGAAGGCCCCCAGGCACATTACAACTTGGCAGAGAAGCAGAAAGGGCTCTGGACAGAGGCAGAATAGGCCAAGAACATGGGATGGCCTCACTTTGTAACAATCAGTTTTCACAAGAGCTAACCTGATCCAGTGAGAATTAATTAATCCCATCCAAGAATGGTGCTCCTATGACCTCATCACTTTCCACTAGGTCCTACCTCTTAAAGATACACCACCTCTCAATACCATTACACCAGCAATCAAGTAGCACACCTGAGCCTTTGGGGAACACACTCAAATCATATCCAAACCATAATACTCGTCCTAAAACTTTTCCCTTTTTCCTCCTGCCCAACAGATGACCTTTCTTTCTGCGGACATGGATACATGTATGTCCCTTCTATTGCATTTATGGTCCACTACATTTAGCTTGACAAAACATATACTACATATATGTGTATATAAACACATATATGTATATATCTCCGACAACACTTTTTCCCCATAGGTTATGCTTAGCATTCAGATTTTTCAGCAAATTAAAAGCAAAGCTTATGTTCATCCTTTTATGTCACACATAGATAATGCTGACTACACAAAGAGGCTCAATCATTGGTCAAGTGATATACTCGAGGAATAATTTTTAAGCTTTTTGGTGTCATAGTCCCTTTATACATTTTTGTGGTACTGGGGAATGAACACAGGACCACTGAGATACATCTCAGTCCTTTTTAAATTTTATTTTGAGACAGGCTTTCACTAAGTTGCCCAGGTTGGCCTTGAACATGCAATCCTCCTACCTAAGCCTCTTGAGTAGCTTAAATTACAGGCATGTACCATCCTACCCAGTCAATATCTTTAAAAATTACTGATATTCTAAATAGATTTTGCTTATGACAGTTATATCTATGTTAAACATTGACTTAATGTATTAGAAATTAAAACTGAGAAAATTCTAAAATACAGCAAAACAAAAGTGTACTTCTTGTGTTTCTGTCTAGATGCAAGGGAATCTCTGGGATTTCAAAATAGCAATTCATTGGATGAACTGATGTTATAGAGAATTTTACCTGTCACAATTAAAGATTACAAAGAGCACAGGAAGTACAGTCATGCATTGCTTAATGACAGGGCTATGTGAAGAAGTCTCATCACCATACAAACACCATAGAATGTACTTACACAAACCTAGGTTGTATAGCCTAAGCACACCGAGGCCATGGCACATATGTGTGGCATAGCATGTTGCACCTAGATCTGTGATGAACAAAGCAACATGAGATTAAATCAAGAACAAGAGAAAAACAAGGCATAATACATATGATGAACACATGCTGCTGGTTTTACAGTAAAAGGTTTTTATAAGTAGAAGGAATACACTGTAAAGTAATGATAAAAAGTGTAGTATAGTAAATGCATAAACCATAACATAGTCATTTATTATCATTGCCAAGTATTATATATTACACATAATTATAAATTCTATTTGTCTGGCAGTACAGTAGGTTTGTTTATACCAGCATCAGTGAAACATGTGACAATGCGTTAGACGATGTTGTTACAGCTATGACTTCACTAGATGATAGAACCTTTAGAGCTCTTTTATAAGACTGCAGGGTCACCATCACGTATGCTGTTTGTCATTGTCTGAAACATCATTATTTCATGTGACAATATTGACAACAACTGAGAAAAATCTCAGAATATGAGTATTTTTGTATCCTAAATCTGCTACTTTAAGGCTGCCAGCCGGCTGCTGGCCCCAGTACTGCAAAAAAAAAAAGAATTCTAGAAAATATGTTCTATGAACTATTGGCACCATGACGTTGTCCCATATGCAGTCTCTGGAAATCCCCACTGTACAGTCATGAGAGAATAAGAATAAAAAAGCTAAACAACAGCTCAATAGTATCATAAAAATAGTTTTCACCTCATGATCTTAGGGGCTCCCAAAGGTACCCAGACTAGACTTTAGAAATAAATGGATTAAGTTGTAATCTTAATTAGACAGCTTAAGATGTTTCTTACACAAAATTACCAGTAGAAAATTATAAGACAATAAGAATCTATTTTCTTATGAGTGGCACTTGTACTAGTTATTCAGTGTTACGTTAGTTCTCTATTTGTATTAGTCTCCCCATTACTCCCAAGCTTAATGGCTCAAACTGTGAACATTTGTTATCTCACAGTTTCTGTAGACCAGGAGTCTGAGTGCTGAGTACCTTGCTCAAGGTGTCTCATGAGGTTGTACTAGATTTGGACTAGGGTTACAATCTCATTTGCAGTCTTGACTTACAGGTAGTCTGCTTGCTTGTGTGGTTGTTGGCAGGATTCAGTTTGTCACAGGCTATCCACCTCAGTTTCTCACTGGCCCTCCATAAGGCAGCGCACATTGTCACAGCTGTATTTGCTTAACGTAAACAAATAAGAGAATAAGAAAGGAGTCCAAGATGGAAGCCACAGTCTTTTTGTAATCTAATTTGGTGACATCTGATCTCTTTTGCCATATTCTATTTGTAAGAAGCAAGTCAGTAAGTGCAGCTCACTTTCAAGGGAAGAGGGCTACTAAGGGTGTGAATACCAAAAGGCTGACATTGAGTTCCACCTTAAAAACTGTCCACTTTCTTCCTAGCAAAGGAAAGCGATGATTCAGCCAACTAACAAATGACAAGCAAAGAACCTTCTTTACATTATTTTGTTCTTTTTATACCCATTTTCCTCTTATCATAACACCATTATTTATATGTGTGTGTGTGTATGTGGTATGGGGGCTTGAACTCAGGGCCTACACCTTGAGCCACTCCACCAGCCCTTTTTTATGAAGGGTTTATTCAAGATAGGGTCTCACGGAACTATTTGCCCGGGCTGGCTTTGAACCTTGATCCTCCTGATCTCTGCCTCCTGAGTGGCTAGGATTATAGGCGTGAGCCACCAGCTCCCAGCAACACCATTATTTTTAATTCATGTAATACTCCTGTTACCAATGACATATTCTTTATATTGGTGAAAATCTTGAGATCTTTTAAGATGAAAGCTCTATGGATTTGATACATCTTTCAGTTTCGTTGAATTGTCTATTTCAATAAACATCTCATACACGGACACAGAAAACTACTAGTTGTCCTTCAAAATAGCTTTTCCATGTCTGGGATGATGGCTACCCACCCAGTGATTATGTTTTTCAGGCCCCTTGACAGATAGAAATGATCATGGACCTAAAGTCTGGGCCAATGGCATGTGAGAGAAAGAGTGTACAACTTTTATGTCATTACTAACTCCAGCCCAGAGCTGGAATTAGGTTCATCACCCTCCCTGCCAGCTGGAAATGACAGCAATCTGAGAAGTCTAGGAAGCCATATGCTAAGGGAAACAGGTCTACCCTGGCTCCACAAAGTAGATTTACCTCTCTAGGCTGAATCAGCCAGACTCTTCTTTGAGAGAAAAACAAACTTTATCTTATTTAAGTCACTATTTGTGCGGTCTCTTTGGTATCAGCAACTTAGCTTTTTTTCCACCTATTACATTCAAAAGAAATTAGACAAGGAACTCAAAGACTGCTTTACTCTAACTTAAAATACTGTTTAGTTATTATTAGAGGAGGTTGTATGTGTGAGAGGGCAGGGTATATTTGAGAACTCGCTGTACTCTTACGTCTTGTCTTTACGTTGATTGCATCCAGAGACCACATAAAGAGAATGACTAGGTGTGGTGGCTCACACCTGTAATCCTAGTGGGAGACTGAGATCAGGAGGATCAGGTTTCAGGCCAGCCTAGGCAAAAAAATTCACAAGACCCCATCTCAACAGAAAAAGGTGGGTATGGTGATGCACACCTGTCATCCCAGCTATGTCAAGAAGCTTAAAATGGGAGGATCACAATCCAGGCCAACCCAAGTAAAAAGCGAGATCCCTTCTCAAAAATAACCAGAGCAAAAAGAGCTGGAGGCCTGGCTCAAGTGGTAGAACATCTGCCTAGCAAGCACAAAGCCCTGAATTCAAACTCCAGTACCACCAAAAAAACAAAAAGAGAGAGTGAGAGAGATTGACAGACACCACTCAGGTTTGTGTAAGTGTAATCTGTGATGTTCACACAACAAAATTGCATATTGACACATTTTTCGGAACATGTCTCAATCCTTAAGGGACACATGACTGTGTTTAGGGGTTTTTCCCCCTTTCTCCACACCAGTTTGTCACATGCAGGGTATTTTTTAACAGCTATGGTGGTGCTGGATTTAGATAAAATAGACTCTTTTGTTCCAACCATAACCAGAATACATGTGGAAGGATATGTTTATCCATGTCTCAATGAGACAAAATGCACTTGAAGAAGAAACCAGAATTCAGGAGACATGAATTCAAGGTCAGCTGGGACATTGTGTGTTTTGATGTTGATGTGTATAAAGCAAAACGGAAACAACAACAAAGAGCACAATCTCTACTCTCTGATGCTTTGTGACCCAAGGATAACTTTGTAAGATGCTTGAAGCCCTTTGGATATTAGACAGAACCAAAATCACAAGTCTCAGGTAAGGACACCTAAAGTCAAGAAATGGGAATGGTTATGGGTTCTGCTTGTGATGGCTCCCATTGCACTTTTGCTCTTCTGTGATTCTTTTCCTATGGAGGTGAGCGGGAAACATAGTGGAAAGCTAACCAGAGATGTCTTAAAGCCTTATGCTTCAAAGAGGCAGTAAAATATAGTCACTAAGCACAGGCAATGGGTATGGCCTGCTTGGTGCAACCCTTGCTCTGACACTTAGCAATTGTGTAAGTTTGAAAAGTTGCTTAATCACGTTGTTCTTCAATTTCCTCATTTATAAAATGAGAGAAATGGCAGCATTGTCCTTATAGGGTTCTTGTGAGGATTTGCTGAGTTTTAGTCCATGTGGCATTCTTAGAACAGAGCCTGGAATATGACATGTGTTTTGTTATGGTTTGAATATGAAATATGACCAAAAAAGGCTCATGTCCCCATCTTGTGGATCCACTCACTGATAGATGGATGGATCATGAGGACTCTGACCTAATCAATGGATTTAATCCACTAATCGGTTCATAATTTGAGAGCGGTATTAGGGAATGATGAAGACTTTGGGGGTGGAGTCTAGCTAGAGGAAGTAGGTCACTGAGGACATCCTTAGGTGCTGTATCTAATCCTGACCCTTCTGTTCTATTCTATCTGCTTCCTGGCCACCATGAGTGAGCTACTTTCTCTGCCATGTCCTTCTGCCATGATGTACTTCACCACAGTCTGAGCCAGCTGACCATGGACTAAAACGTCTGAGACCAAGAGCCAAAATAAATCCTTCATGCTATAAATTGTATTTGGTCATAGTGATAAAAAGTCTAACACATGTTTGCTATTAGCTATTATTGTTACTAATCGCACTTGGATAAAATATTTTGTTTAAAGTACTTAAAATTGTTTTTAAGTTAGATTAACCCATCAACTAAATGGTGTGTGGGGGGGTATATACGGGGAGTGTACACCAAAACTAAAAAGAAATGCAGACAAGAGTACTTTGAGCAATCAGATATTATTTTTTCAGAGGAAACCCAGTTTGTTTCATATGAGACCCCAAAGCTCTGCCTGACTTTCTCTTTCCTGGCTGGAAAAAATGTCTTTAAATGTCACTCCTTATTTTTTATTCATTATCTTGGTCAGATGTGGACCCTTAAAATTCAAAGTACAGCTATGCTGCAAGTAAGTTTTCTCACCCAAACCTACTCTCAACTTGAAAACACATCCCTCCTAGTCTGTTGTTTTTCCTGCATCATTTGAAAGAATTTCAAATCTCATCCAAAGCACCAGCCTTCCCCAGCAAGTTTCACATCCCCAAAGCCAAGTTCAATCACACCTCTCAGCGAAAAGGAAGCTCCTCTCCAGAAAGAGAGGGCCAGCAGCTCCTTGGCACAGCACAAATTAGTATCACAGCTGCCACTATCGTAAGAAAATCAAAACCAGCTTTTCAGTTTGTAAACATCAACTTCACAGACCCACTGTAGAATAGCGTTCGTAAGTATTCTGAATTTGCAACACCCACAGAAACCTCCAGAGTGTTATTTACAGTATTTGCTTCATAGGGAGGAGAATTAACGTTTCAGCGGTTTAGGGAACAAATGTACACATGGGAAAGCAAGCAAGCAAATTATTTAATGATTACTTTTTAAAAATATGTCACTGTGCAGAAAAGTGTTTGGAGATGCATTCAAGGCCCGTGTCACTGTATGACACTTCTTCATTATCACTTCAATAGCAGCGAGTCCAGGGGGTGGGAGCACAAACTCTGACAATTTATGTCTTCCATATAACACTTCATACAAAAATAATGACTTTAGTCCTCAGAGCCCCACCCCAAGATTTTAGAAAACATCATGTTCTTGCCTTAAAGCCCTGCTTTTTTGTTTCTCAAACATTTGATGCACTGTTTGCAACAGTAATATCCAATGAACATTTATTTGCATTTCACCATTCCAGATAATTATCAATAATGTATTCTCCCCATAGCCCACCTTTAAAGAAAACATTTATAATGGGATAAAATAAAAGCACATCAACAGAAAGACCATCTTCACTTGGCAATGCTGAGTGAATTTTAAGCTTCTCTGATGACTATGTAGCCATGGCTGTGGAATTCTGAGGGAGATTAATCCCTTTCTGATACTTCAGTGTATCAGAACATGGATTTGCCAACAACAGCTGCTGCAAATTCCCCTGACTGAGAAGAATTACAAGTATTATCACCTAGATCATTAAACTGGGTTCATAGATTGCAGAGTATCTTCAATCAATTCATCTAAGATAACTTGAAGCCAGCTGGACCCCTCAGTGAGAACTTGACTTAATTGGCCAATAAGTGGCTGGAAAAGGTGCATGCTATTTGATGAAATTACCGAGTGAGCAAGTGATTACAGTTTGGAGAAGCACCGAGGGTAGACTGTAGGTCAGCCCTTTTGGGGAGAGCTAAGTTAACGTCCACTATTAAGCGCTGCTGTGAAAAATGGTGGCCTGCTTGGAGCTCAGATGGAAAAGAGGATCCAGGTCAGGCTTCAGCTGATGGAGTGGGTGAGCAGCATGCATTTATCATCTCTTTGGCCTCATTTCTGCCTTGGTAATAGTGCCACACTAACTACCCTGCAGTCGCCTGGTTTTCTGTCTCCTTTTCATTTTATTGGCATAAATAAAAATATTGCCCTAGCCAACAAATCAATCTGGAAGGAAAAAGCACTTTTCCCCTCAACAGTGTTCCAAGAGTCTTCCCCAGAAAGGTTCAAGAATCAAGAATTTGAAGAACCTATCATTTGTACATACATATCAATGACTACTCTTTCTCCAGTGAGGAGATTGCAGTATTATTGTTTGCATATTAAATGTCTCCATTTTGCCAGCACAAGTTAAGAAAATGGGCAAGTCACAATCAGAATGTTACCAGACTGTTGGCAGAAATTATTCAATAAAACAACTCTTAATGTTGAAACAACAGTTTCTCAACCTACTGCTTCCATAGCACTTTTTTTTCCCTGCCACTAAATGTTTTAGCCAGTTTGCAAAAAAAAGCCCAGAAAACTTTTGACAGATTTAGTTCAAGATTTCAGGTTAACAGACCTGTAACAACACATTGTCACTTGAATTATTGGTGTTGGGCGATAATGTGCTATTATTCGGGGGGAAGCATGAGGAAGGCTCCAGTACACGGCCTTCTCATTTACTTTTCTCTGGAAATCTACCTATTGCGCAGATTTTTACTAAATGATGTAATTTTACTACACAGTCATTACCATTGGGGTTTTTAGCAAGCAGAAAGTTGGAAAATAATTCGAGCTTAGGCCA
This sequence comes from Castor canadensis, assembly GCF_047511655.1. Classification (NCBI taxonomy): domain Eukaryota; kingdom Metazoa; phylum Chordata; class Mammalia; order Rodentia; family Castoridae; genus Castor; species Castor canadensis. The sequence continues at coordinate 46,519,303 of NC_133391.1, read as the reverse complement.
AGTTTGAACCATAGACACTTCTCAAGTCTTCCTGGTGTTCAAAAGATAAATGAGTTTTTCAGCTTACAAATGCCAAGTGCATTGCTAGTATCCCTTCAGCGCTACTTGTTACTTACTTTTGAAAGTAATCAATGATTCTGATCTCTTCTTGGCTCATCAGTGTGATATTTGGGCAGACATGCTAACGCATCATGGCGGAAGTTTGTATGATCCACTCTGGAGCCTCAAGCCTTCTTCACAAATGCAAAACACAATTCTACTTTGGAGCCTTTGCACCTACTGTTTTCTCTACCTGGAATACTCTCCCTCCAGTCTTCAAGCCTATGATCACATATTACAGAAAGGCCTTCCCAGATACTCTGGGTAAAATAACCACTCACCATCCTTCCCTGGCTGTTGCCTTGCTTCAACTCTTCTGACATTATATCACGTATTCAACTCTTCTGACATTATATCACGTATTCAACTCTTCTGACATTATATCACGTATTCAACTCTTCTGACATTATATCACGTATTCAACTCTTCTGACATTATATCACGTATTCAACTCTTCTGACATTATATCACGTATTCAACTCTTCTGACATTATATCACGTATTCAACTCTTCTGACATTATATCACGTATTCAACTCTTCTGACATTATATCACGTATTCAACTCTTCTGACATTATATCACGTATTCAACTCTTCTGACATTATATCACGTATTCAACTCTTCTGACATTATATCACATATTCAACTCTTCTGATATTTACATGCCTGTTTATGCCCACACCCTAAAACATGGACTCTGTAAAGAGCAGGGCATGTTTTGTCTTTTTCATATATATATATATATATGTATGTATACACACATATATATGTGTGTATATATATATATGTGAGGATATATATATATATATACTTCCCCATATACTGCCCTGTATTATGTGCTCAATAAAATGAATGAATGAATATCTGATCCAAGAATCACTAAAAATGAAATCCATTGGTTGTCACAAAGCAAAACAGCAATGCTCCCAAGTAGCACTTCCCTGGCAGATAACTGGGATAGTGCAAGGACAGACCTAGTGTAATTTAATTGCTGTGCGGCTCATCACTCTTCATAAGATCCTCATGTCCCCCAGGGCCCTACCACAATCTTCAGTTATTCCTTCTTGAAACCCTTCTCCACTGTTCCATGCCTTCCCCACCCTTCTCATTTGTTATTACTCCATCTCTGGCCACCATCTTTCACTAGATTTCCTTTGTGTTCTTTCTTCATTTTCTATAATAGTTTTGTGCCCTATATCATTTTCTCAATTAAGTTGAAAGCTCATTGAAGTCAAAGAAGATACTCCAGATAACCTTTTTTAATCTTCATTGTCTCTGTCCCACAAAAGGTATATGATAAATACATATAAAGCTAGAAAACAATGAAATAGAAGCCATTCATTTATATAGCAAGAGCAGCTACCATTTGCCTAGAGTGTACCTAAGCTAGATACCATGATTATTCCATGTATGGCATGCAAGTTTGTCATTTATTCCTCCCAGGCACTGTAGTGTTTTGTTGTGTTTTGTTTTGTTTTGCAGTGCTAGGGATTGAACCCAGGGCCTCATACATGTTAGCCAAGAGCTCTGTCACAGAGCCATAACCCCAGCCCACTTTTGTGACCAACATCTTAGAAATGTGGAACCAAGACCTAGAGGAGTAGGTACTTTAAAAATTATGGGGTCTATGTGGATTCAAATCCAGGTCTTTTTGCCCCAGAGTCTGAGTTCTTAAGCCCATTGTTCTGTTGTGCCTATTACTCACAACCTCTTGGCTTCACTGTGAATTCTCCTTTACCTAGGCCCTGAATTTTCCAAGGACAAATGGCAAGTCAAAAAATACTCTGCAAGTGTATGCTGTAAATTCTTATTTTTATCATAGCCACCAACAAGGTCTGACTAATGAGAAAACAAGTTGTTTTCAATGACACAGCAGCTTATAAATCAACATCTCCTTGTGAAACCTCGAAGTGCATTGATTTTCTGAATAGGAGGCTTTCACCTCCACACCACTGGTCTGCTTCTAGCATATTTTTTCAGCATGATCTTGATGAAAAATAAGGCAGGGGTGGAAGATCATCTTCCCAAGCTTTTTGATGACCACATTGTTGTTCTAACAGCTGTTTGAAATGGAAATTGCCTTCTGGGTGGGAAAGCAAAGCAGTGCTTATAATTCCTTCCTCCTTTCCTTTATTCCTAGAGTAGTTCTGTGAAGAGTTAAATCAGAGAGCACTGGACTGGTGCACAACATTTTTCTCTTACCCTGAGATCTTTGGGGTGAAAGGGCAGCACTGAATTAAGCATTTAGTGTATTCAAAATCTGTGACCCGGAGCTGGTATCTGAAAGCATCATTGATAACAGGCTTGGAAGCACATTATACTTTCCTGGTACTTATCTCATCTTGCCTTGGACAATCTACTCCAGGAGTCATAATTATCCCACTAGGAAAACTGTCCCATTGTCTGCTAGTCTTTAATGGCAGGAAGTTCTTCTCTCTCTCTCCAACTGCATCCTTTCTCTGCAGGGCCCATTATTCCTCATTTAATTAGTAGCACTTGATTTAAATAGCCCTTTCCTCATCATTTATGTTGTTTTCATTTAAATAACTACACAATACAATATCTTCACTCCCTGTAGGCACATGTTTTGTGGGCTGAGAAACAGGATTGCAAATCACAGGCTTTGGCGTGTCTTTCAAATGAGCAAGGCAAAGATGTTTGTGTGATGATAGACCTTCAGGAACATAGAAAACTATGTCGTCTTCTCTAGGAATGGATACAGATACTAACTGGTTGGCAGGGAAAAGGGCAAGAGGAAGCTTCCCAAACTTACCCAGTGACACAGCTGATGATGTGATCTAGTGAGGCACCATCTTCAGGCCGGGCATCGGCAGATGCTGAGGATACAAGGGTGGACAAGTCAGACGTAGGCCTTACCCTCATGGGTCCTGTATTCTAGACTCAGAGAAAAACAGCTTGGGTAAAGTCACTCAAAATTGATGTGCATACAGCTTTCTGAGAGATTTTGTTGAAAGACATGAGTGAGTCTTGCGAGTCCAAATTTCTAATTCTCAGGTCAGGCTGTTGTTTCTGGCCCACAGTCCAAACTTTTAGTAGCAAAGGGTCTAGAAAAACAAGATTTAGACTCATCTCTACTCTCATCTCTACTCTTAGCATCTGGCAAATGGGGCTCTAATATCACTCCTCCAAGTTGTTACGATGCCAAACAAATGTAAGCGCATTTGTTAACGTTTTATGTGCCATACAAACAAATTTATAGTAGTTCAATGGGCATTCCTAGACCACACTATTTTTTTGTTCTTTACTTGGCAGCACTGGGGTTTGAACTCAGGGCCTGGAACTTACAATGCAGGTGCTCTATTACTTGAGCCACACCCCCTAGTCTTTTTTGCTGTAGTTATTTTTTGAGTAGGGGCTCACACTTTTGCCCTGGCTAGCCTCAGACTATGATCCTCCTACCCCCTACATAGCTGGGATGACAGGTGCTCACTACCACACCTGGCCCTGTACTTTTGGACATAACAGTGTCATTCACCAAAATCACTTGAACAATGATCACTTTCAGGTCTCTTAAACACACATCCTTAATTTTAAGACCAGGGAACTGTGTTTCCAAGTTAAGATGTCATAGGAAAAAAATTAGGTCTCTATTGTTTAAAGCATCAGGATATTTTAAATTTACTGGAAAATACTGTTAGATGCATGCATCACCATAAAATGGTCTTTGGATAGGATGTGAATATTTAAAACTTTTATTGAGAAGGAATAGAGCATTAAATTGGCTGGAAAATATTGATATTTTGGATAATTTTAAATAAGTTTACAAGTCTGTGTTTGCTATTCTTAAGTGTGGTTAAAAGCAAGGGTTTGGGTTTGCAACATTGGCTACATACTTTGGGAACGGTGGTTAACCTGTCTAATCCTTCCTCAGCTGTAAAATGGTCATACTAACACTATCTAATTAAGGATGCTATGAGAATTAAATAAGCTAATACCTAGCAAACTAACACCATTGCCAGTGTTGGAAAGAACTAAATATGGCCTTGCCTATTTAGGGATTTCACACATGTTCTAGTTCTTTCTTTAACCAGGGGCCATACCTCCTCCTCCCAGCTCCCATTTGATTGCATGCTAGCCTTCAACAAGAACCACAGCTAGTTATATTCTCTATGTGTGTCTCTCTTTCTCTCATAAGAAAATCAGGATTTAATATTGCATATTCATTATGATTGCAGTTTTTCTCTAATGTGCACTCATTACCACCAGTCATCTTCATAACTCCATTCTTGCAAAATTGAAACTCCATACCCATCAAACAATACCCCCCATTTCCCCCTTTCCTCCATTCTACCTTCTGTCTCTATGATTTTAACTGTCAGAAGTACCTCAAATAAATCAAATCATACAGTATTTATTTATCTTTTTGTGACTGGCTTATTTCACAGAGTAGTGCCCTCAAAGTTCCACCATGCTGCAACATGTGTCAGAATTTCCTTTCTTTTTTAAAGCTGAATAATATTCCACTGTATACCACATTTTGCTTATTTACTCATCTGTTGATGGTATATAATGCCTCTGTGAACACAGGGATACAAATGTCTCTCTGACCCTGAAGCCGGTCTTGAAGAAACTGGTTGGACTTGTAGTAAATTATTTGTTGTATTCAGAGTCATTCCGTGAAAAAACCTGGTATGAAAATGGAGAGAGGGGTAAAGAGAGCATTGCTACTTAGTGGGCACTCTGTTAAACACCATACAAATACTACCTGTGCCATTAGCTCACTTTCCAGCTGAGGAAATTGAGGTTCAATGATGCAAAGTAACCAATCCAAGAACCACAGGCGATATTTGAGCTCATCTTTCTAACTCCAAGCTCTGCAATTTTAAAAACAGTTTCATGTACCTCTGCTCATGGGATGCTGACTCAATGAGAGGGAACAGTATGTGCACCTGCTCCTGGTGCCACCCAAGAGGGCAATGAGGTCAAAACTCTCTGGGAGTATCTGCAGCTCCAGTGTCCACTAAGCAGCATGGAGACGCACCAGTTGGTCACCGTGACTTATCTGTCTGTTGTAGGTTAGGGTCCCTAGGGAAAAAAAAATCTGAGATTTGTGCATTTGGGATTTATCAGGGGATGCTCTATAGAACAACATCTGTGAGAAGAGTGAGGGGTGCAGGAGAAGGACCTCATTCAATCCCACCAGATACTCAGAGGCCAGGATGGCCCTTCAGAATTATCCCACCTGGAGGCAAGGAGGACCAGATTTTTAAGCCCTCCTATTGGCCATTTTTCTTCACGGTGCCTGAGGTTGGGGATAGGGTGTGGTCTTGATAGTCCAAAGAGAGTGACTCAGCTGAGTCATCAACTGACAGGAGGTAGAGGGATGAGTGTGTTGGAGGGGAACTGGGTGGTAGAGCACAGCACTCACCACACAGTCCTGACATCTTGTCCTTCCCCTCACCTGACATTCTCTCCCAGGCAAAGAGTTTAGTGCTAGAGTTTGGTAAAGCTGGGCAGGGCGGGGGCGGGTAATCACATCTCCTGAGATGTTGCAAGATGCATTCAGTCCTTTCCCTGTCTGATAAATTATGTGATGAAGACAGGGCTGAGACAGGAAGGGAAGTGATACCCAGACTCCTGCTAAGCTCGGCTGCATCATCGGCACAGACCACATCAAATCCCAAAGCACCACACTTTGGCTATTTTATTTGCATCCCTGGGATTTTCAGTTTTTAAGATTCTTTTTCCCTTACATGAGAGGGGAAAAAGGAGGCAGAAAATAGTCTAAAAGCACATTACCAGGAAATTGTTTCTACTGTTTTTATGACTGTTCTTAATGTTTTGTGAATATGTTAAAAAAAATGCCGAGGCATATTTCCTTGGGCACTCTAGTTAATTACTTATTCTGAGTGCCTGTACTCCATTCCTTGCGAAATGTGTTGTGCATTAATTCTGATTATGTACAAAAACCCACCTGCAAGGAAACACTCTGAATCAGTAATGCTGATAAAATGAGCAGCCCTCCTGGGGCTCCACAGAAAGAGGATACCGGACAGAATTAGAATCGTGTAGCTAAGGCTATTCATAATATCATTAACATAAAGGCAATTAAATGAGTTTTTAACCTACAACCCTTTATTGTTATTAATGAACATTAGAAAAACACAGGAGATAAAATTGGTAATTATCTCTGCACCAAGCTATGCAATAATGTGTTTAAATATAAAAACAAAACAAATGATTATTGTTAGTATTTTCAGTAGCAGAAACCCCAGGAGCAGCTCCGTCATGTTTAATCACACAGCCCACACCAAGAGGGTTAATTAAAAGAGGGCTTTACTTTCTATGTGCCTGGTTGTTCAGTTTAATATGGAATCAACAAACACAAATGTAAATTTGCAAAATGTCCTGAGCAGTCATTTCTGCCTGTGGGTTAGCCACCTTTACAGAATCACAGACTGATACCTTCTCCTGCAGGACAATGAGCTATGGTTCCAGAACCAAGTTTTTCTCTTCTGAGGAAATTACTGCACGATGCTTTCAAAGCCCACTCCAAGAACAACTGTATAAATCCAGGCTCATTGCCTAAGCTCGCTGCTCAGTAAAAATAATTTAAGCATTTGAAAAAGACATGCAGATTTAAAAAGTAATGGCAAACGCAATCTCAGCACTATGTGATATTCAAAGAGCCTCCTGTTTAATTTCTTTCTTTATGCAAACTATTGCAGCCTATAAACAAGCCATGCCAGGCACGGCTTGTTTATGAGGACACAGCGGTTAATGGATGGTGAAATGTCCTGCATCTAATAATAGTTTTCCACTAATTAATTCAGTTTTTATATCTCACAATTGAAAATGTGAATATCGAATCTCTTATAATTTGTTCCAAACTGGCTTTTTTGTTTCCAAAAGCCCATTTTTAGGTGATGTGTACCTCTAATTTGTCTTTGCAGTGTAGTTTAGGGCAAACACACTGCACAAATGGGGTCCTTGGAAGCAGACATTGAACAACAGCCATGTGACAAAGCCACTGCTTTTGGTGTTCACTTAATTTTTCTCATTCAATCAATTTTACAAAAGAAATCACTTTGCCCTTTTTAAAAAAGGCATTTTATAAGGTAAAATAATTATAGCAAAACCGCTTACAATCGTACCTTGCATTACAAAGCTGGGAGATACTGTGGTCAAATTCATGACAATTACATTTACTTGCATAGACTAACTCTGTCCTACACATTTTACTGCACGCCTGAAACTTCCCTGCTTCCTTGCAAACCCCTTAAGGAGACTGGACATTTAGCCAAGCACCAGGATCGAAATTTAGATGTGGAAAATAAGGGGGAGCAATTTTCTTTTCTCAAATGTTGATTATGCCACCGATGCTGCTGGGAGGTGAGGTGAGGTGAGGCAGCACAGCAGGCATTCCTGTAATGTGTGCCGCCTCCCCAGCTCCGTGCGCTGTTCTGGGGGGGCGGGGGGAGGGTACTGAGAGGGAGGATCACACTCCGCACTAGCCAAGGAGCACACACAGCTGGCCAGTGTCTTCTACACAGGCCCAAGGCAAGGGTTAGGTAAGTGCGTGGCCACGGCCCTCTGAGTACGGCACCATCGTTAATCTTTCTTAAAAGGCCCTGCACCCTCTTTGTCTGTAGTCATCCTTTGGCCGCTGCCCTGAGCTGGAATGGAGTCACAGCACACTATCACATTTCTCTATGATCCAAGAAAATCAGGCTTGTAATGCTTAGACCATACTTTTAGACTTTAGAACAAGAAAAGTGTTTTCTGCTGTAAATGGAAAAAGGTTTCTCCAAGCACACAGAGCTTTGGGAGTAGCCGTATTCATTCAAACCATTTGCATTTTCAAGTTTCATTATTCCCGATCCCTCAGAACATGCTGCCCGGCTGGTGCCTCTGCCATGTGGCAGACGCAAGCTCAAGGTCAACCTCCGGCTGTTAGCCAAACAATTGGGAACCACAGCACACTAAACTTCCCTCTTTCTTGTCACCCTCCCTGGCTATTAACCACCCCTAGGGCGCCCTCAGGGGCTGCAAATTTTCTCCTGGGCCTCCTCTGACTTGTGAAAATTCTAGAGGCCTGTGAGGTGAATGGCCGGCAAGCAGAGGGCCATATGCAAGGCCTTTGATGAGCTGACATCAGACAGCTGAGGGAGGAGGGATGGTGGCTGGGTGGCTGCTTTATTGTCGACCCTTTGATTTGACTCATTCTGGCTGCACTGGGTGACTGCTGCCAGTGGGCCAGCCAGAGAAAAGGTGGCCAAACAGCAGAACAATGGCACAGCCTTTCTCTGCTGGAAAATCATTCTTAAAGACCTTCAGGAGGCACCAGTTGGTTCTGTCAGCTGATATTTGATCTGGGGAGTGAGGAGCAGCTGATGCCAAAATAGGACTCTCTACTCTCACTACTGGCTGGCTGGAGGGGCTGCTTATTCACTCACCTTCCTGTCTGTACCCAGGAAGAAAAGCTGGGGATACCTCCATGCCAACTCCTCAGTGTGCAGAGGTAGTCTGGGCTTCTCCAGCTTTCCCACTCATTTTTCACAGAAGCTCTCAGAAGGATGGACAATTTCACATTCCAGATACTCAGGGAATTAGGCAAATTCTTTGCAAATTGTCCTGTTTGGACAATTTTGATGGGCTACTAATCTATTCTCATGAAAGTGATACAAAATCACTTAATAGTAAGGAAAAAATATACTAGTTGAATACAGTTTGGAGTCTGCAATTTGGTCTAAGTTAAATGGCTACAATTAAGTGATAGCTATTATATTTAGAGTAACCATACAGTTTGTTATCCACACTATGACAATTTTTAGAGTAAAAGGAGGCTATGAATAATTAACACAGATTACAGGCATACGCTGGCACCATCCTAGGTAAACTGAGTCTTCCTCACAATATCCTTTCAGAGTAAAAAGTGCAAAATCCATGGAGGTCAACTCTACTTTCTAAAATATCTGCATATTAATCTGATATTCTCACACTTAAAAGGAGAATCTGATATTCTCACTCTTAAAATGAAGGGACACTGTAAATCTCAGTCCACAATCTAACTACCACAGAGCAAAATCAGGACAAGACTTGAAGTAAGAGACAGAAACTGTAGTTAAATCCCAGTCCAGCTGCTGCTACTGCTTCTTCTCCTACCTTGCATGGTCTGGGAGGAGTAATCTTTCATAGTAGTGGGGATGAAATCTGTCTTCTTTTTCTTTGACACGTGTGTGTACGTGTGTGCCCACGCACATGTGCATGCATTTACATACATGTGTGCACACATACAAGCACATACACATTTGACAGATAATTTTGAGCACTTATCATGTGCCAGGCCAGTGCTAATTGCTGTCAATACAAATTAATATAAAAGATTTAAAAGCTCACAGTGCGGTGGGAGAGGTAGACAAATCTATAGAAGATATAGAAATAGTCTATTTGAGGGACAGATGGGTACAGAAGAGGATAAGGTATCAGGGAAGGTTGTAACTGATCTGGGTCTTTAAAGGATAAGCACAAATGACCTAGGTGAATTAGAAGAAAGGGTAGTTTAGTCAGAGAAGAGGTCACACAAAGGTTTGAGAGCAGTGGGAAGTTTAATGTCTTGTAGTATAGTGCAAGGCACACAATAGTAAGTGAAGAAAGATGGAGTGGTGGAAGGGTCTAGAACATCATGTCTGAAGGTCTGAACTTCATTCTGTAGGCAAATTTGAGGTTGACTCAAACTGGGCAGCGATCTGAGATTGCAAATGTTTTTGTGAGGTTACCATACTGTTCCTTAGGAAAATTAGACGAAGAAAGTAGTACATATATTACTAAATTTACACTGTGTAAGTTCAGAGTTTCTCAACCTCAATTCAGGACTATTGACGGTATAATTCTTTGTTGGAGGGGCTGTCCTGTACATCATAAGATGTTTAGCATCCAGTGCACTGTCCCTCTCCCAATTATGACAACTAAAAATTTCTCCAGATATTGTCAAATGTCTCCTGGGAGTAAGATTGCCCCTGAAAATTGCCCCGGCCAAGAACCACTGGTGTTTCTGTTGTGGAAGATACTATGCTAGGAAATTCTTCTAGAGACAAAGTGAAAGTATGGAGGGAGTTGGGAAAAAGCAGCTTAGCTTAATCTGCAGAGGCTGGGGCAAACTGCACTTCCAGCCACTTTGAAGAACTGCAAACTCATTTTCTGTCAAGTTGCCTGTGTATCCAGGTAGTCTCAGTCTTTTGACTGTATAATTAGGTGACCTTATCCTGGCTTTAGCCAGGGGCCACATGAGACTGGAGAATGTATTCAAAGGCCATTTGCTATGGTTTGAACATGGTTAATGTCCCCCACTATGGTTGAAGGCTTGGCCCAATAGAGTGGTGCTATTGGGAGTTGGCAAAACTTTAGGGAGGTGGGGCCTAGTGGGAGGTCTTTAGGTCATCAGGGGTGTACCCATGGAACATAGTTCTCCTGGGACTCCCAGGTAATTCTTTGGAAAGCCTGAATTTGGCCCCAACCTTTCTCTTTCTGCTCCTGGTTGGAGATGGAACTGCTTACTCCTTCACGCACAGCCACCATTGCCATCCACACCATCAAGTCTGCACTGTACTGTTTGGAATTTCAGCCTCCAACTGAGAACTAAATATACCTTTTTTCTTTATAAGTTAGCTGTCTCAGGTATTTTTATGGTAGTGACACAAAGCTGAGTCATATACCATCATTTAACCAAGTGTATTAGGTAGGTAAAGTCTGGTATGTTTTGGCACTAACAGAGGAAAATGAGTTGTCATAGGTGATTTTTACATAAGAAGAATGTCAAGATCGAGTCTCTTTTCCAAAAAAACAAATCCAGTGACTGTGAGACATATGTATGGGATGAGAAGAGAGGTGAGGCCCAGAGAGCCCATGAAGGAGGCTTTTCCTATCCTCCAGGCAAGGAGGGATAAAAACTTGACTGAGGAAATAATAATAGGAATGAGGAGAATGGGGCCACCTCAGGGACATTTCTAAAGTAGAATTGACAGGATTTATTGGCTGATTAGGTGTGAAACAAGAGATTAGAAACAGGGTGACCCATGTTTCTGGTCTTGAAGACTGGTTACACTCTAATCTTATTGATCATCAGGAATAAAATAGGGCCATATTCAGTTTTATCTCTTTTGGCTTGTTGATCTAAGATTTAAAAAACAAAAGAAAACAACAACAAAAAAACTACTTCCCAAATCATTTTAAGAGCAGCCATTACAGTTATAATTAATAAAGTCAGAGCCAATATAACCACTATAAATTCTTGTTGACTTTACAATATCTCATATTATTTCCTTCAAGAGTAAGGAAACTAAAGGGTGGGTACAGTGATACGTGCCTGTAATTCCAGCTCTACAGGAGGCATACATAGGAGGATCATAGTCTGAGGCTGACCCAGGTAAAAAGTATGAGAACCTATCTGAAAAATAACTAAAAGCAAAATGGACCAAGTAAGTGACTCAAGTGACAGAGTGCCTGCCTACTAAACACAAGGCCCTGAATTCAAAACCCCAGTACTGCCAAAAAAAACAAAAATCAAATTATAAAACAAAATAAGACTATCAAAGATGGTTCAAATCAGTTCCAAGTGTTTCTGGCAATGAGTTCTGTGAGCTCAGAAAAGGGCAAGAACAGAAAATACATCTGGAACTTAATTAGATAGAGGTGGACATTGAAGGGCACATGCACTGTGACACTTAATATTCTATCTCTTAGAATTCTGCCTCTCAAAACAAGGTCTGAGGACCCCAGGGACTTCTGAAGACTATGTCAGGGGAATCTGCAAGGTCAAACTCTTTTCAAATAATATCAAGACATTATTTACCCTTTTCTCTCTCATTCTGTTATTTATGGAGAAGTTTGTCAGACGTTACCCAAGGTATGACGACGTCATCATCAGAGGGCTATTGGGATGTGTCTTTGTGCATTACAGTATTCTCCCAGCCATGCTTTTGCTTTACAGTGTTTCATATACCTATAATAGCCTGAGAATATTAAAGAAAAAGTTCCAGAAACCAACAATTCATAAGTGAAATCTCACTCCATTCCCCTAGGTCCCACCCAAAGCATGAACTATGCCTTTGTTCAGTGTACCCACTCTGTATAGATTACCCACCCATTAGTCACTTATGCATCATCTGGGTTATCAGATAGACTGTTGCAGTATCACAGTGCTTGTGTTCAAGTAACCATTATTTTATTTAGTAATACTCTCAAAATGAAGAGTAGTAAAGGCTGTCAATTCAGATCTGCCAAAGAAAGGCTAAACAGTGCTTCCTTTAAGTGGAAAGAGGAAAATTCTTGACTTAACAAGGGAAAAGTCATATGACGAGGTTGCTAAGAACTTCAGAAAGACTGGATTTTCTGTTCATGAAATTGTAAAGAAGGAAAAAATAAATTCATGGTAGCTTTGCTATTGCTTCTCAACTTCTCAAAGTTATGGTCATGGTGTGTGGTAAGTACTTAGATGAGATGGAACAGGCACTAAAATCTTGGATCTGGTTCTGTCTGATGTTCAGGCAATCACTGCGGGTCTTTAAACATGTCCTGTGTGAGACTAGTATTCTTGAGTTTTAAACTTTTTTCAGTTTTAATTTCTGACATGGTAAATATCTATACCTATATCTATCTAATTCACATAAACCCACAGTCCTCAATAATTTTTAAGAGTATCAAGGGACATCAAAAGGTTTGGGAATTGCAGCCTTAGACAGACTACTAGGAAGAGTATTTGACTCTGAGTGGCCAAGCTATAACATGTCACCTCAGTAACCCACTGGCTGTCTTAGGCCTTCCCACCCTTTGGCTCCAGGTCTGCTCTGTGGCTGGTGCTTTAGCTTCTCTATAGATCTAAGGTCATTGTCTGTTTCCTACTTTCACATTTGTTGTTCAATGTTTTTCCAATCGTATGTCTCCTTAATATGAGCTGCTGTCCTCAGCCAGGCCTGTCACAATTCTACATATGTACTTACCTAATATGTTAGTATCTAAATTAAATCAGATCCTATTATTCTTCCAAACCAGATAAAACCTTTAGAAAAATGCTACTGTCACCCAAACTACACACCCTTCCACCTCCAACTAATGCTCACGCAATTGTCTAGAATTTTAGTTCCAACTTGTTTTAAGCACAAAAATTATTGCTAGTATTGCTACAGTTACTGTTATTACGCTAGCTGCTTATTTAGATTTGTGAGAATCTGAGGGTATAAATTTTATCCTTGTCTATCTGAAAATATGATTGCATCCTCAATATTGAATAATAGCTTCAGAAATAATACATTTCTGGTTGCAACCTTCGCTGATAGGAAAGAGATTTTTATCCCTGTTGACAAGCAGGTAAAGAGCTTTTGTCTGCTTCCTTCACGTGGAGAACCCAGTCCAAGATTCCTACTAAACGGAGGGGATGGTGGGAGACTGTTCCCAACTTGGTGTTAAGTCTCCAACCCTGGTGGCCTTATTGACTCCTCATTCTCTGTGGGCTTTGCAGCTTCAGTTTTTGCTAACCACTTGGTTTTCATTTCTCTTTCTCCTCCATAAGTGTTTTCCTTATTTAGTTTTAAATTTCGGCCATGTGTTTATATGATCTATATTTTTAAATATTATATCAATCAGTCCTATGTGTTTGGAGAGCAGTGATGTTTCTGCATGTGCTAAACCCACCATCTTGACCTAAAGTCTAAGTCCATATGCTCATAATGGAGCCAAGGATTATATTTGCCAAAGCCAGAAATACTAAATCTTTTTGACTTACCAAAGCAGGCCAAAAATGCAAAGCATTAATTAGATTTTGTTAAAGAGCTTAACTTGGAGCTGAGCAATGCTGCACTTGGATTGGTTGTTGCAAATTACACAGAACTATCTCATTTAAGTTTATGGTCATGTAGGTTAATTAAAATTTTCTCTTTAGAAATATAGCCCCCAAGACTCTATGTAATTTAGTATGTTCTATATTCATGCAGAGCAAGAATGGCAGTTTCGATATTTAATTCTTGTTTCATGAACTTTGAAAGCTAAAAAACACGTCCTCCCCAACTTGTGAACGCTCTTTATGTTGGAAACAACTCACTTAAAGGCAATGGAGTTGCTAGGTAACTTGGTGCCTGTGGAAAGCTTTTGATAAAATGTATTTAAATCAGATTTCTTGGAGCAGATGTGCAAACTGAAGTGGAAAATAAATTCAAATGATCTGATATTGGCTTTTCATGCCCAAACTAAAATCCCCTTGCAGTCAAGCTCACATAGATCTTCTGATTGGGGTAGGGTTAAGGTGGCGTTGCTGCAGAGAGCATCACATCTTCTTCTCCACAACATGAAGCCATCTGAGCTTTGGGAGGTAAATTACCTTCCAGCAAATGGGAGCGATCCATGAAGAATGAACACTGCATGGCGAAGGAAGTGATATTTCTTATCTGTCTGCTTTCCTTGCCTCCTCACTAGGTGCAATTCTTTCCTGTAAGTTAATAGACCTGGTTGGTGTGGTCTTATTTCTTCCAGATTTAGTAAAAAGAAAGAAAAATCAAGGGCTAGGAACTCTTAGAAAACAGAAAGACTGTGTGGGGAAGTTTCATACTATAATGTAGCCTTAAATATCACACAGTAATTGAATTGTTACTTGAGCTTACATAGGTTGAAAATAAATAGAAGTTGTCAGTTATTTCTCAATATTTTGTGTGTGTGACCAGAGGTATTGGGGAGACGTGCTGGGAATGGTGGTAGTTACCCTAATCCTTTATGAAGAACTCTTCAGGAAACTTTTTTTTTTCACTTGATTTTGTTTTATTGAGCTAAGGTCTCACTATGTAGCCCAGGCTGGCCTCAAACATAAGGTCTTCCTATCTCAGCCTCCCAACTACTAGAATTATAGCCATGCATTACCACACTTGGCTTAATTTTTCTTTACATTTGAAACAACTAAAAATATACAGAAACATTGCAGGTATAGTACAGACTTTTTCCTGGACCATTTGAGAGTAATTTGTCAAAACAACACCCAAATAGTTTACATTTTCCATAAGGACATTTGCCTTGTAACCATATTACAACCATAAAAATCAAGCCCATTGGTGTTAGACATTGCTTCCATGTTCTTTTCAAAGCCTAATAGGTATTAACCAATGGTATCAATATTCTCCTGTAGAGCAGTAGAACTGATTTCAGAATCGCCTGTTCCATGTTGTTTTCATGCTGTTTCTTTGTCAGGAGCATAAATTTATCTTCCTAGTCTTTAATGACTTTGACTCTTGAGGAATATAGACCAGTTATTTTGTAGAATAACAAAATAATTTTTGTTATTTTTTTTTCAACCAGGGCTTGCTCTGGGCAAGAATTAAACAGTAATACTTTAAGAAATCTGTATTAGTAAAGGTTCATCAGGAAAACAGAATCAATAGCTGTATCTAGAAAAGTATTTAGTGTAAGGTATTGTGAGATGGTGGAAGCTGAGAAGTCCCATGACCTGCCATCTACAAGCTGGAGACCCAGGAGGCTAGTGGTAAAATTCAATGTGAGTTGTAGGTCTGAGAAGCAGGGGTCTGAGGGCAGGAGAAAGAAGCTCTGTGTCAGCTCAAATAGTTAGGCAGAAAGTGAATTAAACCTTCGTCTTTCATCAGGAGGATTGAAGTTCGAAGCCAGTCCCAGACAAATAGTTCTTGAAACCCTATCTTAAAAAAACCCATCACAAAAACAGAACTGGCAGAGTGGCTCAAGTGGTAGAGTGCCAGTCTAGCAAGCATGAGGCCCTGATTTCAAACCTCAGTGCTGCCAACACCCTCCCCACCACCAAAAAAAATATATCTTTCTTGTTCTGTTTGGGCCCTCAACAGATTGCATTGTGTTCACGAACATTGGGGGAGGGCCATCTGATTTGCTCAACCACCAATTCAAATGCTAGTTTCTTGCAGAAACATCTTTGCAGACACAGTAAGAAATAATGTTAAACTAGATATCCAGGCAACTGGTGACTTACTCAAGTTGACACATAAAATTAGCCATCACAGCATCTTTTGGATGAAAAAAACTAACTACTTTCAATATACCTAGAATACCACTAATTATTAATTATTTGTGGAGAGAATTGAAAAAAAAAGTCACTATGTTCTGTGGTGCGGTTGGGCAAGGCTGAGTGATTGGATTTTAACAGGAACATCTCAAAGTGAAGCTGTTCTCTTCTCATTGAATCCTATCAGATGATACATAATTTTTATTTGTTACATTATTAATAGTCACTTCATAGAGGATCTTTCTATCAGAATTCATAACTATTAAAGTTAGGTTTTTTTTTTTTCCTTCTTCCTTTGGTATAATGAGTATTTTGTAAAGAAGTTCTTTCAGACTTTGAAAGTATAGCACTCCTTACCAAACTTTGTACTTATTTATTTATTTAAACTATTAATTAGTATGGGCTTTAATTTATTACTATCATTATATATATAATAATGTATATATAAAATATATATATTTTGGCAATTCTGAGGTTTGAACTCAGGGCTGCATGCTTGCTAGGCAAGCGCTCTACCATTTGAGCCCTTCTGCCAGCCCTTTTGTGTGTTGGGTACTTTTATTTGTGTGCTCTCGCTTTTATCATGTTTCAGGAAACTTTTTGTGAAAGAAAATCACCCTCCAACTCACAAAAGTCACTTCTTAACTCAATTCTTTGTAAGCTTTTAGAGTTGATAAATTTGTACAGAATGAGTCAAAGGGAATCTGAGCTGGGTGCTATGGCTTGTGCCTGTAGCCCAGCTGCTGAGGAAGCTGAGGCAGGAGGATAACTTGAGGCCAGAAGTTTGAGACATATTGAGACAACATCCAAACACACAAACAAAATATGATAGTTAACTTACTCATGGAACCACAGAACACAGAATGGCCATCTGGACATGGTGCTCCAGAGAAGAAGGCCTCTCTGATGACACGCATGGGAAACACAGATTAAGTAAAAAGAGAAAATTGACTTTACACCAGCATGTTTCTCTTCTTACTTCACTGTGAGAATTTTCTGCATGAGTTAAGAAGGTGCTATTCCAGGGATGGGGGATATGGCTCAGTGGTAGAGCACTTGCCTAGCATATGCAAGCACAAAGCCTGGGCTTGATCCCCAGCAAGGGGGGTGGAGGGAGAGCAGGAAAAGCAGACAGCAATGGGAAGTAAGTGGCAGGTGTAAACAAGAATGGCACTGAGGGAATTGAAGACAAGGGGAAGGGCTCATCGTGAGTGGCTGCTGACTGGCTGGTACTATTCCAGGTTCTTCACCTACATTATTTCATTTAATTATCATAGCAAACCTACCCTGAAGGTATTATTTTTTTCATTTCATAGGTGAGAAAACTAAAGCCCCAAGGGGCCTCATGACTTAAAAAGGGTCACATAGCTAATGAATGGTCTGCCTGATTTCAAAGTCTTAGTCACTACCTCAGGGACTCAGGGCCCTTGGGGAGGAGTAGGACAATATGAGCTGTCATATGCTACTAAATGGGACTGTAAATTAGTTCAGATTTTAGCAGTCTATCAACATTTAAATGTCCATTCCAAATGATTCATCAAAATCATCTTTGTAACAGGGAAAAATCAGAACCATCTTAAGTATCTCATTAACAGAAGATTTAGGTGGGTGGTATCTGTTAAAACCCACAACAGAATTCTATGCACTCAAAAACAATGAGGAAAATCTCTTTGGACACATGAAAAGGTATTCTTAATATTGTTCAATAAAAAATAAGTAGCAAAAAATATAAGTTGCTCAAGAGCACGTAGTTGAGAGTCGGGTGGAGCACACAGCACTGCTTGACAAAAGGGGGAATGTCCAGAAGCATACACCACAGCTCCTGTCTGTGGTGAACAGGTAAGGAGTTGGATGGAGTGATTTTTGGTAAAGTGGGAAGAGAAACTTCTTTTCACTTTGTACCATTCTCAGCTATCTGATTTTTTTCCTAATAAGCAAGTATTACTTTTATAATAAAAGGAAAAAAATTAAAGAAGGCCCTTTGAACTTAGAAGATAATGGAAGGGTTTTATAACACAAAAATGAAGTGGGTCAGGATCTGTTGGAGAATAAAGGAAAGGCAGATGATGATTAAGGAGCTAATGATTGCCAAAGGTCATTTATGTCTTCGTGCTAATTGCCAAGGCAGATTCATAAAGAACTTTAGCATTGGAGGGAGTGCACCTTGAAGGCAGAAGACCAAAAAGGGAACTCTTCGTGATATTTTGGATAACTTGTCAAACCAACGCCCAAATGCTATGATATTTTCTCAACCCTCTTCCACTGCCTGGAATCTTCCGCACAATTGCTCTGTTCACAAAAACCATGAGCAGAAGGAAGCCTGCTAGGTAGTTCAGGAAGGAAGAGAAGAATTGTCCCCAAAAAAGCTTGGCTACAGCAAACCATTCTATTCTCTAGCTGCATGGGGGTCGTCAGTGACAGCTGTAGCCTTTCTGCATGGAAATATTCTCCCTCCGATGTGGAGGCAGATTGCATTTGCCTGGCTAATCCACCCATACGCTGGAGAAATGAGAAAAGGCCCAGACTACTCAGATGCACTCTAGATTCCAAGAAGAGATGAGCTACTAACAATTTTTTCCTTTTTTGCTGCTGTTTTTTCTGATAATGTCATCATGTCTATTTTTGTTTGATTAGTTTTCTTTGCTTTTTTTTTTTATAGGAGACTGAATGCTTTTGCAGAACTTTCCTTAAAAGTCATTTGCTTTGTGTTGTATGGATTTGTAGTTTATCCGTTTTTTTCTTCTCCTAACTGCCCAGTGTTTTCTGTTCTCATTATTTTGTTCTAGTTAAGTTTCCATTAGTTTTTAAAAGTCGTTGCTTGCATTTTCTCCAATAATAATTACAGCTAATATTTATTAGGGTTTATTGTATGCCAGGCATTATTTTTTTCATACCCTATGTAAAATAAAAAGAGGAAAAGAAAAAGGAACATGGCTAATGTATCTTTCACAAGATAAGAAAGAAACAATAGCTAGGTACAGGTGGCTCACGTCTGTAATCCCAACTACTTAGGAGGCAGAGATCAGAAGGATCATGGTTCATGGTCAGCTTGGGTGTTGAACCCATGGGGGCATAAATAGAGGAACTGTGGTCCAGGCCAATTTCATAAAAAAATGTGAGACTCTATTCAAAAAATACCTAAACCAAAAAGGGCCAGAGACTTGTCTCAAGAGGTAGAGTGCCTGCCTAGCAAGTGTAAGACCCTGAGTTCAAACTCCAACATCACCAAGAAAAAAAGAAAGAAAAGGTAGTTAGTTACTATGGTCTGCATTTCTATAAGTGATCACAAAGCCACAGCTATTACTTATTTAGATAATAATTTTGTCATTTACAGTGTGCTTCCTTTTTTCCACTCAGAACTAACATTTCAGCTATTTACCTAGTAACAAAATCTCATTTTTGAAGACCTTTAAGGTCCTGTTCACATTACATTGTTATGGTCACTCTTTGTCAGTACTGAGAGATGTCCCTGATGATAATCTGAGTTTTGGCATTTCTGAACTGGGGTCTAGTTAAACGAACCAAGCATAAACTTGGGGGGACAAGAAGGCATGAGTGGCTCGAAGGTGTAATAATGAAATGGGATAATCCATTCCTACTTCCAGAGGCCTGGGGCCAATGTATTTTGGCCATTGGGAAAATACAGCAAGTACTGGCCAGCATTTCAAAGCATAAACTGCATTATACAGGACCTCACCCAATCTCAAAAGAGGTCTTCTGATGGAAGTTTTGTCTGTGTATGCCATGGGTCATGCCACCCCTCTTTAAGACCAGCTGCATCTAAGTGTTGAGATACTAGGAAGACCACAGGATGCCAGGACATAAACTCATTGCCTTGCTTCTCTTGCAGTGGAATGCATTATTTGATCAGAAGCAAAGGCTTATGAGATACTATGATAATAAATAACACATTCCTTGGATGGTAGTGTTGGTTAAAACATTTTATACCCAAAGTATAAGATGGGGTCTTATATAATAGCTTTCCCCTGGGTGTTGAATCCCTGATATGAGAACCCCAGAGCAGACCCATGATGCTATCTGCTTTTGGAAGGTTGAGTGTGTAGCACATATGGACCAGATCAGCCTTAATGAGGGAAATCCCTCATTGTTGCACCCATGCTTAATCTTCAACCATGATATCATGGCGAACTTGTCCTTGAGCCAAGCACCATTTCATATAATTTGATTTAATCTTCATAATAGTCTAGAAGTAGGACTACCATTAGCCTGATTTGATAAATGAGAAAACTGAAGAGAGAGGACCATAAGGAACCTGCCCAAGTAGTAGAGCACTGATTTGAAGAGGAGCTGTCTCACTCACAAGAATGTTTATTTAATCATGTGCTACTCTGCATCACAACAAAGATGGCAGCAGGACAGAAAATAAGTTCAAACCAAGAGAATCTTTACCCTCTCAGCAGTCAGCAACCTCTTTCTTGTCCTTGACTCCAGCTCTTCTCCAGAGCATCTCAATTCAGCTTTCTTATGCTGGAGGGATTCAGAAGTCTTAACTTCTCCATCAGCCACGTCTCAAAGTACCAGCTTCTTTCCTTCAACTCTCTCCCAGTTGATAGCTTCCTTTGTAACAACTTTTGCCTTTGTTGTCAGCATCATACAATTAGCACATACATATATGAACTTACTCCATTATCTAATTATCTGAAATACCTAATTTAACACTTTCATACAATCATGCCTGCCTGCCTCCCCAGGCTTTGAAGGTATATGGGACACTTCTTAGGCTTTACATCACTTCCTCTCAGCTCACTTTAAAAAAAATTAGCATATAATAGTTGCATAAGGGCTGGTGGAGTGGCTTAAGTGGTACAGAGACTGCCTAGCAAGTTTGAAGCCCTGAGTTCAAACCCCAGTACTGCAGTAAATAAATAAACCAAAAAGACATAGCGTAGTTCAAGGGGTAGAGCAACTGCCTAGCAAGCCCAAGGCCCTGAGTTCATAAAAACAAAACAAAACAAAAACAAAAACAAAATAGTTGCACAGAGGGATACATTGTGATATTTACCTATGTGCTTATAATATCTTAGTTAGATTTACTTCCTCCATTGTTCTCCCTCTTCCCCCCTTCTTAGAACAATTTCAACAGGTTCCATTCTTCTATTTTCTTTTTTTCTAGTTTATTTATTTATTATCATTTTTGCATTTACTTACATGTGTATACTTTCATACATGAATACAAAATACATCCAGCATATTCACACACATTCACCCTTTCCTTATGCTCACCCCCCCTCCCACTAGTAGCCACCCCTGGAAAAGATATATTTTACCCTCCTTGTCCTTGTTTCTTTTTTTAATTAAAGTGTATATTGATAGTCCATCTGCCATTACTTACTTACTCTCAGCAGTATTAGGATTTGAACTTAGGGCCTTACCACTTGCTAGACAGGCACTCTACCCCTTGAGCCACTCTGCCCAATTTACTCTTTCTCTATCACCATGCTCCCCTAATATTCAACAGCTTATGATTCAACCCACCTTTTATCCCAACTGTTACTGCAGCAATCAGCCAAGCCCATTATAATCAAATAAGAATCTCGTCTCAGCTAGACCCTGAATCTATTAGGCTCTCTAGCCTGAGCTTCCTCAATAGCTTGAACAGGTGTCTACAGGAATTTGGTTAGCACTCACACCTGTGCAAATCTGGATGTTTGAGGGAAATAACACCTTTTGGGGCAACTTTTGATTAATAAGGATAGAAACTGATGATTGGGGTTACTCTCTTCTGTCCCTTGGGCATAAAATTCTGCAACACATTCTAAAGGACCCACAGAGATGACCAGCTTGATGCCCACTTTTGAAGACTTTCTCTATAAGGGGATAATGCATATGAATATACCTATGAGGATAAGCAAAAAGGGTGAGGATTTATAAGTCTCATGGTAATGCCCATAGCCACCCACCACAGTGAAAAAAATGGAGCTTCAACAACCAAGGCTGATTTGTCCTCTGGGTGTCAATGAGCCTTTCTCCATTGCCATTCCAGTATTTGTGTAATTGACTCATGACTGGCACGGCCATGGTGGTAGGGTAGGAACTAGGCATGAACAACTGATCTCACTGATAGCGCCAGGCACTCTCAAGGATAGTGGCAGGCACTTGGCATCAAGTTGGTTACAACAGACCAAATTCTAGGACTGGAATTGACACCTACTTTGGATATGGCTTTGTCTCCCCTGACCTAAGTGCTGAGGACGTACAGAATGTCTTCTTTCTAGATATGGAATTCCACACAACTTTGCCAGCAATTAAGGGACCCATTTGATGGTAAGGGGGTAAGGTGTGACAATGCGCACATAACCATGGGATTGATTGCTCTTACAGTGTGGTTCAGCCTCATCGAATAATGGAATGACCTCGCTCAAATGCTAACTTGGGAATAACATCCTATGGACTTGAATTACATTCCTGCAGCATGCAGGATAAGCACAGAACCATCAGTGGTGATTCTTTAGTAGCTACAATATTTGAGTCCAGGAATCAATAGGTAGAAATAGGATTGGTCCTTCACCATCACTCTCAATGACCCACTTGTGAAATTTTATGAATGCAATTGACCCTGATTACTATAGCTACTATAAAATGGAGAAAATGGGACAGAGGGGAGTATGTCTAGAACCCACAGACTGAATTGGGCATCGCTTGGCGAAAACTCCAATGCCCAGTGATAACTATAAACGGCAACTGCAGCAACCTCAGCCCCAAAGGGTTAACCCCTTAGGTTAACCCAGGAGCAATCCAGATTCCTTAGGGATGAAGGTCTGAGTCCCTCCTAGATGACTTGAAGGTTGCTGAAAAGCAAGCTAGACCTTCTGAGGTATTGGCAAAGGATGAGGGAAATCTAGAATGAGTGGAGGAAGATGAAGATAGCAAATATCAATTATGGCATTAAAACCAGTTGGAGCAATGGGGAATTGGACCTTATTATATTGACTTTCTGATATTAAGTCTTGAAGGCTCTATGACAAAAAAAATAAGTCAGTGGAAGGAGACAGAGAATAGCAGGATTGGGTGACTATTTAATAAGAGTTGTCAAAAAAGATTTCTCTGATTATGTGATATTTGAACAGATACCTAAATGCAAGCCACATGGGTTCATGAAACAAGAACATTCAAAAGAAAAAGCAAGTCTAGAGATTTCAAAGCAGGAGCAGTGTAGGTATGTTTGAGGAGGCTCCTGTGGCTGGAGGAGCAAATGTAGTAAAAAGAGGTGATCAAGAAGGTAAGAGGGGCCCAAACCAGGCAGGGCTTTGCAGTCAGAATAAGGACTTTGGATTTCATTCTATGTGAGATAGGGAGCCATTTGCAGATTCTGAAAAGGTGATATGATCTGTTTTACATTACATAGAGCTCCTTGCTACTCTGTGAATTTGTTACAAAGGAAGCTATCAATTGGCGGGTCAAGGCTGGGGGCAGCAACAAATATGTTGGAGAAAAGGCAGCCTCTTCAACAAATGTTGCTAGGAAAACTGGATATCTGCATGTAGAAGACTGAAACTAGATCCGTGTCTTTCATCCCGTACAAATATCAGTTCAAAATGGATCAAAGACCCTAATATAAGGCCTGAAACTTTGAAACTACTGCAGGAAAGAGTTGGGAATACACTGGAACATATATGCATAGGCAAAAACTTCCTAAAAAGAGCTCCAACAGCTCAGCAACTAAGATGAAGGATTGACAAATGGGACTATATGAAACTAAAAACTTCTGCACAGCAAAGGAAATAGTCAGCAGACTGAAAAGGCAGTCCACAGAATGGGATAAAATCTTTGCCAGTTATACATCTGACAAGGGATTAACCAGAATTTACAGGGAACTCAATAAAACTAAACTCCCAAAGAATAAATGACCCAATGAAGAAATGGGCAAATGAACTGAAGAAAGCTTTTTCAAAGGAATGAATTCAACTGGCAAAAAAACACATGAAGAAATGCTCACCATCCCTGGCCATAAAGGAAATGCAAATCAAAACCACACTAAGATTCCACCTTACTCCTGTTTGAATGGCCACCATCAAGAACACAAACAACAAAAAAAGTTGACGAGGATGTGGGAAAAAATGACCCCTCATACACTGTTGGTGGGAATGTAAATTAGTACAGCCTCTATGGAAAAGAGTATGGAGGCTTCTCCAAAAACTAAAAATAGAACTACCATATAAACTAGCAATATCAGCTTTAGGGATATATCTGAAGGAAGGTAAGTTAGGATACAATAAAGACACTTACACTTCCATGTTTATTGGAGCATTATTCACAATAGCCAAGCTATGGAGATAGCCAACATGTCTCACTGCTGATGAATGGATTAAGAAAATGTGGTACACACACACACACTGGAATTTCATTTAGACATAAAGAAGAGGGTGAATAATAATGAAACACATAACATCTCTGCAGGAACAAGACACACTGAAACACTGAAAACTGTTGAATGATATAGGGTAGTGGAGGGGTTAGACTGATTTAAGTGCAATCTATCTACAGGTAAAATAGCAAGACAAAATCTCCACTGAACAACCAGAAGATGCTTAACCAATGAAGGACAGGAATGTAAAACAGGTCATGTTAAGGGGAGGGCACTAATGGGAGAGGGAGGGTTGATGAAGAGGATAAAGGAGGTGAATATGGTCCATGTACTTTCTATACATGTATGAATATGGAACACTGAGCTCTGTTGAAGTTATTTTAAGAAGAAGAATAGGGTAGGAGGGAGAAAATGGAGGGAATGGACCACACTAGGGTATAATATATGAATATATGGAAATGTCACAATAAACCCCTCTGTATAAGTATCATATATTAATAAAACTTTTAAAAAAAGGAAAGGTTAGAGGCAGTAAGGTCACTTAAGAAACAACTTCAATAGAGTATTTGGATCTCATTTAAGATGGCTATTCTAGGTGCATAGAACAAAAGTGTAGGGTTGCTGTACATCTTAGATTAAATGTGTTGTTACTGTTCTTCTGGACTCACTTTCAGCTACCCATTGAGTTAAAAAAAAAAAACACTCTCTACATCTTACAAATCTTTCATAAAGCATATCAGAGCTCCACTTGTCTACTGGAGAATGCTCATAAAATGACTATCATTTCCTAAGTTGAGTACTTATTAAGACTTTGCTAAGAATTCATAGAAATAATATCTCTCCATTGAAAAACGTAAGTATCATGTGGTTTCCAAGATCAGCCTGTCATTTCCCTGACCACACGTGGGGAACTGGGCTCCTTGCTACACGCAGATCTTTTAATTCTCTCAATGACCCTCACAGGTTGGGTTACTCTATACAAGTTTAGAGATAAGAAACAGGGACTGGAGGGAGAATACTTGGGTAAATTGTCAATGATCATTAGAGGATAATAGACAAACCTAATCTTATTTTTATGATCTTTCAGATTCTTCTGAATATGTAAAATAACTAACATTAACAGGAAAAGCTAATTTTTAAGCCACATTTACCTGGAAGAAAATAATTAAGGCAGTGATTCTATTTATTAAGATGCTCTAAGTTAGAATGAGTCTTTTGCTCTTAGAAGATCATTTGGTCCGATAACAAGAGTGGGAGGACATCTCGTTCTGAACTCCTTTGATGATGTCTGCTGCAGTTTTCCTGCTGTGTGACTTTTTTTTTTTTTTTGCAGAAATTCATAGTGCTGCCTTATTCACTACCTTAAAAAAAATCATTAGCGTAGTTGCTTCACAGAAGAAGGAAAAAACAGATGTGTGATCTACCCATGAAATGGAGTTGTTTGCCCCACACGAGCTCAGCCCTTTTCTTGTGCTGGCAGTGAGCCTGTCTTCACGCTGGGGTGGAAGAGCTCATTATTGCTCACAGTAACCAAGAAACAGGGCTGGGCAAAGCAAGAGAGACTAAAGGCCCAGAATACTCCTGAATCCTGAAAAGTCTGACACTGGGGCATATACTAGAGTCACTCGCCAGCCACTTTCTGGTTTTGTTTTAACAATGAAACTGCAGAGATTTAAAAAAAAAAGAAGAAGAAGAAGAAGAAGAAGACCATTCTGGTGGACTGGAGCATTGCTGTGTATTTCCAGTGGATAGAAGGGTTATGGAGGTGGTGGCCAAGTAGAATAATGGGTGCAAAAGCAATAGACAGTCATTCGTGCAGCCTGTTAATACCCAGTTTTGATGTCTTCCTGTGTCGGTGGCTCTCCTGGAAGCATAACGAATTGTCTGCAACTCAGAAAATCTTCCAGACTTTGGACACTGCACCTCCTCTTTACTCTTCCTTTCCACTCAATCTTTTTTTGGCTGCCCTCACTGCTTGCTTTGATGAACTTCTGCCGCTGGAATTGGTGGGCCCTGCCTAACTGGCATTTCAGCATGGGTTCCCCAGGTGCCTAGCATCCTTGCCTAGATTAATGTGTCTGTGGCATATGGTGTAAATGGCCTGTCGTTCAGTCTCAGAATCAGTTTAAAATATCTGCCAGGCTGCTGGCTGCTTTGGCATAATGCCTATGGCCGCAGTGTTTGAGAAAGAAGGGTAACATTGTCTGAAAATTATTTAGAGTGAATTTTCTTGTGGAAGAGCCAGAATCTGGCTTCCTGCCTTTCTCCATTTCTGTCTCTTTCCTCTGGTATCTGAAGGAAACATGCATTCTGAGGCTGAGTGCCTAGGTCCGAAGATAATTTTGAGAACAGTTCTCATTGAATTGGTTCCTTCACTCACCCCACATCTTGGTCTTTTTCCATAAAGGAAAATACCTAGCTTGTCTCTCCAAACACTGTTGCATTTGATTCTCTTAAAAGCCTCTCAGGATAGCTTTTAGCTCCATTTTGCAGACAAGGAAACTGAGGCTCAGAGACTTTTAAATGTGGCTAAAGCCTACTACAAAGAAGGAGCAGAATTACAATTCAAACCCGGGTATATCTGACTCCACAGTCCAAGTTCTCTTCACTCTGCCAAGTCCACACATTAACTACTGTCTGAATGGATACCACGTCCACATTCAAGCCTCTCTGGGGAGGACGACATGTTTTTACCACAGCTCACAGTGCAAGGTCTGCATCTCTGTCGGCACTGTCGGCAAGTGCTCCCGAATCTTCTTGCACGTACTCCTCACCATGGTCCTCTCCCAGTGTGTTTAATGGTGGGTCATTGTTACTATTTAGTTGCCTGAAGAGTTTCTTACGCCTACATCCAAGTGATGAAGCAGATCCTGCTGTCCCTGGATTATCCCCTCTTGATGACTGACGACCTCAGGATAGGAAGAACTGACCTGCAGGCAGAGCGAAGGAGATGTCAGAGACTCATCCGGCTCAATTTGGATTGATGAACCGCAATAAATCTGGCAGCAGGGCTCGTGGAATCAGCCTCAACCAACTGAAATCATTTTCAGAACTGCTTTTTCTCACACTTTCTGTTGAAAGTGGAGCATTTTGCCAATTTCTCACTGTCTTTCCTCGCTCTAATCGACAGCACTTAATGCCATCATTGGATGGGGTGCACCCCACCTTCATGCTCTACTCTGCCAGAATCTCTAGTTCTTTGTTCTTTTTGCAAAATTCTATACCTCCTTCAGGGTCCTGTTCAATGTATCTCCTCCAAGAAATCTGCAAATCAGTCTACTCCACTAATGGCTTCTTTGCTCCAAATTCTTTATACTGGTAATAGTTACAGTTGTTCTCTAAAATTATGTCCTTATTTATTTGACTAGGTAATATCATGTACCCCGACATTTAAATGGACAGTGGGGATACAAATAATCAAAATGAGGTATAAGACTTCCTCTTGTCACTGCTCCCCACTTCCCATTTCAGAGGGACTCTGCGACCAGTTCCTTTTGCCTCCTTCTGAACCTTCCAGAGATATCTTTGTATGTATGTGTGCTTTGAAAAAACACATCAACACGTGTAGGCAATTACGTAGGAGATACTATGCTAAGCACTTTACATGTATCATTTCATTGTATTGCCCCAACGACTTTATGAGATGGGTACTTACATTACCCATATTTTACAAACAAGGAAAAAGACGCTCAGAAAGTTAATGATCACATCGTGATCACATGATGTACAGAGTTGGAATTTGACCCCAGCCTGCTGTACTGCAGAGCTCAAACTATTAACCACCACGCTACATTCCTTGAAATGATTCTTTAATTGTCTCATATCTGTATCTGCTTTCCAAGCTACGTTAGGAACAAAAGAAATAGTGTGGGCAAGGGAAACAACTATGCACTTGGGCATCAGTTCCTGGCTTTGAAATTTACAAGTTACGTGACCACCTGTGAGTTTCCTAAACTCTCTGAACTTCCATTTCTTTACCTGTAACGCTGGAAAAATACTAACCTCAGAGGGAGGCAGGAGTGTGGAGAGGACCAGGAGAAATAAGATGTAAAGCAGCTGGCACAGAAGTGTTCAGAAATGGCATTTACCTTATCAGCCACGTCTTTTGAAAAATACATTTTCCTGCCTTAGCAGAGCAGGAAGGTACATAGGAAATACCCACAAAATGCTTGATGCAAAACAGACCTAGCCTTTCCATGGCAGGAAAATACCACATGGAGGTGCCATAAGTAAATACAAGGTGCAGGTTTTTGCACCTAGTGCCTTCAGGGCTGGTGCAGGAGGAAACCATTGATCATTTGTTGGAATGGTATGGAAGATTGTACCAAAGAAATGTAGGGAATGGAACGGAAGACTGGCATAAAAGTTGCACACAGAATAAATTCCTCTGAGGTCAATGAGCACAAATGGCAATAGAGGAAAGGAGAAGACTAAGCAAATACTTGCAGGACCTTTGCCTGGAACCTTCCTCCTCCAGATGCTCTCATGGGAACTCATTTCCTTCCCCTCACCCCCTCAGAGACTTTTGTGACTTTCAATCTGTCCCCCCTCACACACACACTCTTCATTTTTCAATTTTTAATAACATTAGCACCTTCAATCATGTGATATAATTATCCTGCCTGTTGCATTTGCTTTTTCATTGTCTGATTCCTTTAGAATGTCAGCTTCCCGGGGAGACAGGGGTGTTTGGTTTCTTCACTGCTATATCTTAGCACTTAGAACAGCATCTGGCACATGGCAAATGCCCAGAACTATTTGAGGTAAGGAATTTGAGCTTAAATGACACAGCCTAGATAATTTTGCTAGCAAACAGCAAAGTCAAGACTAGAACTCAGGGTTTGTTAGTTTGGTTATTTCTTCTTTTTGCCTCCCAAACCAGATGTCTTTCTACGAGGCCTTGGTTTTAAGAATAGAGGAGTACAAGTATAGGATTGAGGGGTGAGTTGGCTGTTGAGGAATCCAGACAAAACTGGAAATGAGTGCCTATAAAATGACAACAGGAAAAAGAAAAAAAAAACATAGATGTGGGTGGTTGTGCTGATTTTTTTTTCAAAATTTTGTTTAAGTACCTGAGACTGCTGTCAGTTTATCTAGTGAAATAAGATTCATGATCAATGTGTGGAGACGGAAATTTCAGACCTCATTATACACAAAATGAAGATTATTCCTTTGCTGTCACTGCAGCATTTGACACGCCAGTGAAAATGAAAGGAAATCTGTCTCTGATACCCCTTTTAGCTTTGACAGATGTGGGTATGCATGAGTTTGGGGTGTTAATTTTTGGTTGAATGTTAAAATGTGACCGTGTCCAGAGACACACCTAGAGATGCTACCACCTAATTCACAGTTGGTCTAAAGCCCCATTTCAGCCCAGGACTTCCTGCTCACATCCCTTGCCTTACCTTGAAGCAAAGACGACCATTTGTGTTTTTCTAGGCTCACCTTCCACACGAACTTTTGGTCACATCACTTATTCCCTCTTTCCTGAGTCTTAATTTGTCTTCTCCCCACATGCACAGACATATCTGAGTCTCCTCCATGTCAATGGGAAATAGTGAAAACCTACCAGCAATCTCTTGAATCAGTTGCTATTGGTGTGTACCCCAGTACCTGAAATACCTCAAATAGTGAGCATTTTGATTACTCACAATTTGGAAAGTTATTTGGCCAAGTCTATTGATCTGGGCAGACTCAGGTGACTTCAGTTGGGAGTGAAATACTGGCCGCATACTATAATTTGGATGCAGTTAGCTGGTAAGGCAGCTGGCAGGATGACAAAGATGGTGTCCCTCACACCTGACCACTAGCAGGTTATTGGTATACTCTACTTCTTAATGGGCGAGTTTCAAAGTCAGGCTACATAGAGGGTAGATTTAGGGAAGGATGAAGAATTTGGGTCAGTTTTGCAGTCATCCTACTATAACTTTCTTCCTCCTTAGACTTCATATCCAAACTTCCAGGGAGGGTAGTTGTCTTTTGCTTTGCCTACTTCCTTCCAACCAGTAACTCCTCATCCAAGGAGACCTCACCTTATTACCACTGCTCCATTTTGATAAAACTCCTCTCTTTCAAAACAACAATAGCTCAAATATCAAATACTACTTTCAGCTTTCACTGCACAATTTAACCTATATGGTCATTCCCCCTTGCTTAACTCTCCTACCTTTACATCTCTCATTCATGCTCTCCTTGTTCTTCTTCTCGTCCTCTGCCCACTCTTCTTCAGATTCCTTGGCTGACTGATGTCCCTCCTCTGGCCCTCCAATGTGACTTCTCCTTAGGTTTCTGTGTCTTGTCTTTTTTTTTCCTTGCTAAACTTTCTGGAATTTAATCTAGTCAGGTGGATACTGCATATATTCATCTTTATTCTAACTCATCTCCAACCTTCTAATATGAAATGTCAGTGCCTACTGGGTACTGCCCATAGGCTCCTCAAATACATGTCTAAAACTAAATTTAATATCTTTTTCAAAATGTAATTCTACCTTTCCTTTTACCACAAATAGCTTTGCAATTCTCTCAATTCATCAAGCCAGAAACTGAGAACTATTCTTCACTCCTTCTGTATTGGGCTTCTTATGACCCAGAATATTAAATCAGATCAATTCCACCTCCCAGTGCATCTCAGAACCAACCCTAAGCTTAGACTCTCATTCTCTATTGCCCAGACCAATGCTAGAGCCTTTCATTTCCTCCCCTTTCTCTTACTAACTCCCCTTTTCCACCTCTCTCTCTACATTCATAAATGCACATAGCCTCCCACAGGCATTCCTAATCTATACCTATCTAACCTTCCTAGCTCTTAGAACAAGTTCTTGGAAAAGAAAATTTGATTGGCTAAGCTTATGGGTGGAATGCCTAATCAATTCTGACCATGAAAAGGTGACATCATGTGGACAATACCTGACAGTCTGAGAGTCACAGCTTTGGTGAGACTGTAGAGAAGAATGTTCTTAGAGAACTGGGCTGGACAGGCAACTGAAGCAGGTATACCATATTCCTTAATGCAGCATGTGGCATATTCCAGTCTGAACTCTTCTCTCACTGTGGTGCATTATTCAAGTGAATAGATCTCGTACCCATTCCCTAACCACATCACGTTGTTTTTCATTGTTCGTCATGTTCCAATGCCTACAATATTCTTACCCTCCTTAAGCTTCCTGCAGCTCTCCTCCTTATTCTTTAATGCCCAGCTTCAATGTCCCTTCTCTGCAAAGGCTGCCCTGGGCCCAGCTAGTTGCTCTCTTCTTTGGTAATGTTTAGCATTTTGTACAAAGCTTTATTGAGTACCTACCTCTCTAAATTGAGCTTGTTTCATCCCTTGCATTTATATAGGCATTTATTTATTTACTAGCAGGCACCATCCAATCAAGGAACAGGAAATGGTGTGTGGGGCGGGGGGAGGGTGTAACCTGGGAGACTAGGAGCCTGTCTGAATAGGGGATTTATTTAGTGTCACTTGTATGGCAGGCCTGGGATGAGGTGCTTTTTCCTGCTTTAGCTCATTGAAGCAAAGTGTCCCGATACGTGGCAGAACACAGAAAGAAGAAGCAAAGGGAAACTGATACCAAGCCCAAGTGGCAGACTGGGTCAGGGCCAGCTTTCTACAGGGGAGGGGCTCAGCATAACGGATTGAGTCTATGGCAGGGTGCAGGCTCTGAGGAAACCAGCTGAAGTAAAGCAAGGCCAATTTTGGGCCTCGAGACAGATGCCAACAACATAAACGTTGAATGAGTTCTGTTGACAAAGCATAGCTGGAGGCCAGAGGCAGAACAAAATTTGGGGAAGGAAACAACTCAGAAGAGTAGAGTACAGTGATTAGGCATTGCGGCCCGGGACGGAAGAAACGATTGAAGTGGGCCGGAGGTGAGGAGAAACTCCATATTGAAATATTCATGACCTGAGCTAAGCAGGGTGGTACATGTTATAATCCTGCCTACCTGGGAGGTGGCGGTAGGAGGATCATGAGTTTGAGGACAGTTGTGGCAAAATTAGTGGGACTGTATGTCAAAAATGAAACAAAAGGGCTGCAGGGTGTGACTCAAGCGTAGAGTGCTTTGCATGAGGCCCTGAGTTCAATCCTCAGCATCTGAAAAAAAAAAAAGTCATGACCTGAGTTTGTGTAGTTACAAAGTTAAGAAGGTAAAATGATTGTTGACTTCAATGGAAGTGGTGGTTGGGAACCACTTGAATCATGTGCTGTGCTCAGATTCTGACCCACAGAATCTGTTAGCATACTTGGGGTTTTGTTACTGTTTTGTGGTGCTGGGGATCAAACTTAGGGCTTTGCAGTCATTGAGCTACATCCACTGAGCTACATCCCAAGCCCTACTTGGTTTTTTTAATGCCATTAAAACTTGGGGGTAATTTGTTATACAGACTTCATTTCTGGAATACCAATTTTTTGGAAAGGTTCATCTTCATTTTCAAGATAAGGTCCCAATCCAACTTCTTTTCCACATAGAAATTGTTTTGAGAAGCCCATTTTAATTGGGTTTACCTTAAGTAACATTTTTGTACTATCAGATTTCCAGCAACACTTTGTAGGGCAGGGAGGGAGGAGGGCCCGAGTTGGCTGCAAAGATCCCAGAACCCAGGTTCCAGGATGCCATAGGAAAACGATGGACTTGGTGCTAGATGTTCCTGGGTCATATAACCTACTTCATTGTTATGTGACAAGTTACTCTACCTTTCAAAGCCTCAATTTCCCCACTTGTATTATGGGGATATTAATCTTACCTTATTGGACTATTCTAAGACTCGTAGATGGTAATATATTAAAAATAGTCACAAATATTAGTTTCCAACTGAGGATACCACTCCTACCATGAGATCTACTTTGTGCCTTCTTGAGTGCCATCTCCAGTGAACTGCTTGAAACTTCTGAGAAGAATCTGACACTAAATCCAGACTCATCACAAAATGGGACCAGAAGGATGGGAAGGTAACTCAGTGGTAGAGCATTTGTGAAGGACTAAGACCCTGAGTTTGATCCTCAGCACAAACAAAGGTGCTATGATCTATGTCTGCATAGGCGAGGTGGGTGGCATTACTACCGTCCACTTGTTGGCAATAATCTTTCTCCTAAATACATTCATGGATTCCCACCTCCCACAGAGTAGTCAAGCACGGAGCCTGAGTGCAGTCAATGACTCATCTGCTCCCAGTAGCTTTTTAGGCTAGATAGTTGAGAGGTTAAGTTATTTGGCCACAGCTAGTGAGTATGACAGTCAACACTGATAGCCAGTTCTCTCTGATCTGGAGACTAGAGCATCTTCCTTCCTTAGCAGGCACGATAATTTCTCACAGTGAGTCTGGATCCAAGAGTAACCCAGGGGTAGGGAAAGCGTGCCCTTTCCTAGAAATACCATGTGGAGGAACCACCAACTAAAAACACACATGGGGAGGACTCAGGTGTGGAGCATTGTCCCCAGCAGGTGTGGAGAGCAGAGGTAAAGGGGCAGCCCTGTGTGCATAGACATGCCAGGTTAGAATCCATTTGCCAGCTGGATGACCTTGAGCAAGTCACTCAACCTTCCTTTTACTCAATTGCCCTGTAAATTAGGAATAAAATAGACATTGCCAACTCCACGAGTGTTCTCTCATGCTAATGTCATGTGACACTACTGCCACCAAAGCCATTTTGGTTGTGGTAAGACTATGCCCAGAGCACCTCATTAAGACTTTGCTAACAATAGCTCCACCACCCTTCTCCCTTCCTGAGAAGTCACCCAAGTTGCCTCTGAATGGAAACCCTCGAACACTGGACTATATTTAACAATGGTTCTTCCTCAGTTTCCTACTTTGTTGAATCTTAATGACATTTCACCATGCTGAGGATTCACTGGGTGAGAACCCTCCACCCCACTTCAGCTGTGTTTTTTCTCTTTTTTCTTTTTACTCTATTTCTCCTTCCTCAAATGCACCAGCAGAAGCTTTCTAGAAAATAGAGTTGTTTGAAATGCTTCCCTACACCACTCTGACCTAATGTTCTTTAATGTGATGATTGGGTGAGGGGCCTATGTCCATGAAACCAGAAGAGAAAGATTTTTTTCCAAAGTAAATTAGAATCAATTGGCCTAGAAGTCCTAGTCTTAGAAAAACTAAAAAATGGTGACATGGGGGACTCACAGCCAGATGGTGACTTGGTGATTCCAAAATTTTTTTTTTCTTACCGGCATGCCAGTTGTCACAGGCTTTCTGCATTTTGACATATTGTTTTCCTTAGCAAAATAAGTCTTTTCATTTGGAATTCTGGTCTTCCTACTAATTGGTGATAGTGCTATCAGAGTCCCTTTCATAACCATATAATCTGGGCCATAAAGCAAGGGGGGAGGGGGGAAAAGGGAAGGGTCCGAACAATGTATGCACATATGAGTAAAGAAAAATAAGTAATCTGAGCCATAGCCCTACTTCTGTATCAATTCTTGGTGCATTGTTTGGACTCCAAGCTCCCAAGAAAGTCAGACTCAGCATCAAGTCTGTTTCCAGGGTACTTGTGAAAATACACATGGCATGTCCTACTTCCTGTTAGCTACCTGCCTTTGACATTGGGTCTCTCTTCTAGCAGGCTTTGTGTAAGGCAAAGACACTTTCTGGATGCATTTTTTTTTTGCATTAAAAAAGACATATTATCAGTGAGTATCAATTATAATGAGGCATTTATAGTAGGGCTTGATAATGTCGGAACCAGGGAACAGTGGCCTCTGAGCTGAGATCCTGGCAGCTGCATTTTATTAACCTGAGTCAGGGTGTTAAGCAGATTTTCAGACTTGATTGACAGAACCGTTTCAGCACAAACCCTGGAAAACTATTAGGAGAAAAGAATCCCATTGAGGCATTCTGTCTGTAATAGTTTTAACACAGAAATGCATTTGATCAGCGGTACTCCGAGCTCATATAATTTCCAGAGTGAGTAGCAATGTGCTTCCAGTGTCATTTACCACAACCGATTCTGGTACATCTTGATGATATTTAAAACAATTGGATCAAGAAAAATGCTCTCTCAAGATTGAGGTCTGAGAGGAAAAAAATCCCAGAATTTTCAGTAGTTCTCGTAACCTCTTCTTTCAGAGGGAGGAAGAAGAGAAAGGAACAGGAGGAAACATGATTTTTAGGGGCAAGAGGTTGAACCAGAGCATAAAAAGCAGGATATAGCTACAATATGATTGTTTTCATTTTCTTCAGCACTTTTTTCCATAGCTGCAAGTCTTCTAAATACAAGTGTTGGACAGACTTTTTTAGGTACCTAATTAACCTCCCCAAATTAGAGAATGCATTTTTCAGTCCTCCGTAACATTCTTATCTCCTGAAAAGGACACTAGTCATAATAAGTAAATGTCCCTGTAATATAAAATATCAGTTGTTTTCAGCGGTTCTATTCCAGTGGCAATATTGGCTGATTTCCTGGACTAACAGAGAGATATCTTCTAGATATGTCTCATCTTAAAAGGATCAGACGGATGATCATTGCTAACTCTGAGTTAACCAACAGAAATTTAACTGGAAGTACCTGTCCAAGAAACCAAATATCAAACATTTTTATTTTCCTATTTTTAATGACATTATTGAATTATTAGAAAATAAAAGTAATGTATGTTTTTTGCAAAAACAAAAACAAACCAGGAAATACAGATGGCAATGAAAACTAAAGATACTACCCCAAGGCAAGGAATGCACGCATATCCAGAAAACGTGTTTTCAGATAATACATACTGCAGTGTGTACTGCTTTTTGTCGTTCAGCAATATGCTGAGAACAGTTTTCTGTCAATAAATGTAGATCTACGTAACATATTTAAAGCTGCAATATATTATTGTGTCATCATTATTTTAACTAATCTGATGAACTTTTAGCTGCCTCTGTCCTCTTCATTCCTCTTTGTTGTTGTTGTTGTTGTAGTACTGGGGCTTGAACTCAGGGCCTTCACCTCGAGCCACTTCACCAGCCCTATTTTTGTGAAAGGTTTTTGGAGACAGGGTCTTGCAGAACTATTTGTCCAGACTGGCTTTGAACCATGATCCTTCTGGTTTCTTCCTCCTGAGTAGCTAGGATTACAAGCATGAGCCACTGGCACACGGCTCATTCCTCTTTTTAAAACAATAGTGCAATAATCTTCCTGTACATCAGTGATCCTCAGACTTTAATACAACAAAGAATCATCTGGAGATTCTGCTTTAATAGAAAGGCACAAGACCCTGGAATCTGCATTTTACCAAGCACTGCAGGTAATAATGATGCTGGTGGTCCTCAACCCACAATTTAAGAAATACACACTTTTGCACACTTGTCTGGTGACATCTTTAGGATGAAACTCCAGAAGTAGTTTTCATTCTGACAAAAGGTAAGCAGTACATTTCAACAAGCTACCTTGCTTATAGGTATCTTGTTGGTAAAAGATTAGATCATGTAGGTATATGCACTAAAGTAGAAAGTACAAAGTGAACAAATGAACAGGGTAAGTCTATTAAAGAGCTTTCAGAATCAGCCCCTTAGATGTCTGTAGGAGGCATAAATCCTCT
Organism: Castor canadensis; assembly: GCF_047511655.1. Taxonomy (NCBI): domain Eukaryota; kingdom Metazoa; phylum Chordata; class Mammalia; order Rodentia; family Castoridae; genus Castor; species Castor canadensis. Next base: position 46,482,365 of record NC_133391.1, on the reverse strand, counting down.
CCAAGCAATTCTTTGATTCTTCCACTGGAGCCTGTCCATGAGAAGAGTTGAGGAGGGATGGGGAAAAGACACCAGGTGAGAGTGGGAGTGTGTTTCACATCTAGACTGGAGATTGTGGTTCCTGAGGGGGAAGAGGGACTGCCATTTGCACCTGAGCTTACCACCAAGGAGGGTTGCCTAATGAAACAGCTCCATTCTCCAGATCCACTTCAATAAAGTTTGCTTTTGATTAACATTGTGTTTCAACACCAGGTTTTCCAGGAGCTGGAGAAGTGTGAGTAAAAGAATACAGGTGTTTTTCCACTTCCTGCATCTGAGCATGCTTATGCTCGTATATACATTCATCCAGACAAACCATGGTAGACACAGATTGCCTTGCTAACCATCTCCAAACTCCAGAGGAAGACTTCCAACTACAAGCTTCACATAAAAACAATTTTATACCAGGCCACAAAATATGGAAATTGAACAAGTAGGAGTCCAATTTGAATCATGTGAGAAAAAAATTATCTTTTTTTGTTATTAAAGTATGATATGCACATATCAAATTGTCCAAATCATAAATTTACAAACTCAACAAATTTTCACAAAATGAACCCATTCATACTAACCTGGATCAAGAAATAGAGCAATTATCCTGATCTCAGAAGTTCCCTAGTATCTGCTTATTTACCCTCAATGTAACTACCTTCCTGATTTCTGACCATTTTAATTGGTCTGACTTGTTTTTGAGCTTTATATAAATGAATTATTATAGAAGCCCTTTTTCTTTCTGAAATTTTTTATAACATTTTACAGTTTTATAGATTTTGACTCTTCATATCATATGCAGGCATGTCACAATATGGAAACAGATTTATCTCCCAAAAAAGAAATTTAAAAGCATATACTTCAAACAAGTCAGTGTCCATTTCTGCCATTGAAATTGGGTAGCTTCATCTAAGTTGAACTCAGCTGAGTCTCTGGTGCCCTCATGCCTGTACACAGTAAGATAATGAGAATCCTAAAGACTACTTCCAGAGTGCATGACAGACAGCTCAAGAAGCAGCACAATGCCATGGGGGAAAAAAATTAGCTTTGGAATGATAAAAAACTGAGTTCAAACAGAACCATTTCCACCTACCAGCTGTACTATCTTCATGAAGCCATGTAATCTCTCTGAGGATCAGTCAGTTCTACACCTATGAAATGGGGGACAATTTCTCATTGGGTTAGTGTAAAATTAAATAAGGTCACAGACATTAAGTACTTGGCTTATGACAGGTGCAACATAAACGTTCAGTCTCTTTCTCTCTTCATGACTACACCTTGACTGCCCATCAAATTCAGCCCAAATAACAACCTAAATAAATATATTTTCAATAGCAATTGTCTTAGCCACTAGCAAGTTTAAAGTCATTTGGAAACCAGGTTTGTGATCCAAGATAATTTAAATGTGTTAATACAGAGTCTTTTTAGGAACTGAGAAACATCACCATTCATTCTTTGGAAAGTGGTGTGACTTCAGGTCCCTCCTATTTTTTACCATGCTGACTGGGCTGTTTATTTATTAATGATTGCTGTCATGAAGCCATTGTTATATCAGCTCCTGTGATGGTCTAAGAATGCATGAAATCATCATTTTCCAACAAGAGCATAAAGCATCCAAATGCCTGCTCTTCCCAAGACATTATCATTTTATTAATAGCCATTATTCCAATCCGTTTACAATGGCCTTTTCAGTTAGACAGACTCATGATCGTGTAACAGTCATGTCATTTCTGCATTTTTCACCAGTATACATATTAAAATCTCTGACAGATTGCTAATGAGCTGATGTTGGAATTACAGAGTAGTCTGTTATCATTTGTCCATCACAGTTTCCTCACCAGCCCATCTGTGCTAGGAACACAGCCACCATGGAGCGTGCAGGCTGGGACAATTTCTCCATTTACACCTTTTGCCTTCAGAGGCCTCTGGGAAAGCCTGTCCCTAATTAAAGATTTTAATAAACATATTGCCAGCTTTCTAACACTGTTATGAAACTGCTCTCTTTTGTTAGAAAAGACGCTGTTTGTCAGCAGTTTGTAGATTTAGATATTTAATGTTTCTGGAGCCCAGCAAAATATTTGTGTTTTTAGAGTAATTCAATTAGTATGTTATGCATGTATCTACCTTTATGCACAATAAATACACATGGCACACATGCTATCAAAGTCCTTTATAAATTATTCAGATTCACAAAGACAGACAAAGAAAAATGGTGCACTTTTATGGACACAGACGTCTCTGCAGAACAAGGCACATTTGAACCCACTAAGATGGGGACTGTTAAAATGAAATGGTCAGATTGAGATCATGGTTCCAATAATTTGGGAAGGCAAAGTACTTGCCATTTGAAGTATTTGTATAATTAGGGTTCTTTGAAAAGCAATCTTAGTTCCCTGATAGAATATGCTTAGTCTAGAGGAGAGCTGCTCCCTAATCCTAAAGGTTTAACTGTTAGAAACTAGTTCTTGGATAGTGCATGTTTGGGTGAAGATTGGTGGGGTTGAGGACAGGGGGTCAACAGGGGAGCCTTTGGCATGCCGTTTCTCAGCCCCACCATCAAATTTAGATGCCTCCCCACAACAACACACTCACATTGCACCCAGTTGAGAACCATTGCACTAGAGATCTGAGGAAAGGAAAAACCTGCCTCCCTGCAAGCTCGGTGCCCCAGGAAAAGACATAAGTCTTGAAAATCCAGGGTGACCATAGAGAGGTGCTAGCCCTCTGATAATACACCATGCAAGATTTTCCAGACTAAACTGAATGCCTTAGCAAATACTGAAGGCCTGAGACCTTCACCGTCAAGGCAACTCCCTGTCTTGGAGATCAGAAGGTGGCTCTGAATGCTGCTTTTGTGTCCACAATGACCTGTGATACTGAGGGACTGAGAGAAGCACCTTCCCAGGTGGGGGCTTGTGGCTACTCATTGCTCTGAAATTTTTGTTTTTGGCTGTGCTAGTATTTGAACTCAGGGCCTCACACTTTCTAGGCAGGCACCCTACACTCTAAGCCACGCCCCCAGCCCATACATTTTATGTCTTGTTTTGTTGTGGTAGATTGAATTTAGGGCCTCATGCTTGCTAGGCAAGTGCTATACCACTTGGGTCATAGTTCTGTTCTGAAGTTTTAATGTGGGTTTCGATACTTTGTTTCAATCCTTGAATTAAATACCACCAAGTCTGAGGGAAATGCCACAAATCATAAGGCAAGATTGTTGTTCTGAGAGAATTTTCACACTAGAGAGCTAATATGCAGGTATAAAAACCAAATGCTAATTCCACAGTTGTAGCCAGTGCTACAAGCCACGTGATTGGCACAGTTGCAGGGAAATTCAGAGGCCAGACACAAAGAGGCAATGAGTTAGGAAGGCTTTCCAGAGGAGGTAGAACCAACAGCAAATTGTTACGCTATGTAAGATGGGTTGAGAGAAGGAAAGAGAACATGGTGAGCTGGGAAGACACAGGAAGTATTTAGGAATATTTGGGGGACCTTAAATAGGCTGATTTGTTTTTTCTCAATGGGACATTGAGAGAGCAAGGTTTCAAGAGCTCCTGTGTCAATTCTAAGCATCTGTACTTTAATTTATTTTGGTTAGCAATTTAATTTGTCCTTTTTTAAATAGACTTTATTTTTATAGTAGTGTGAGGTGCTCAGCAAAATCGAGTAGAAAGTACGGGGAGTTTTTGTATGTCTCCTGTCCCCTCCATATACGCAGTCATTATGTCATTGCCAAATCCAAGGTCATCTAGATTTTGTTCTGTGTTATAGGGGTTTTTGTTTGTTTACTTGCTTGCTTGCTTGCTTGCTTTTGTTTTGTTTTGTTTTGAGACAGGGTCTCGCTTTATAGCAGTCTGGAACTTACTATGTAGCCCAGGTTGGTCTTGAACTCATGATTCTCCTGCTTCAGCCTTCCAAGTACTTGGATTGCAGGCATGTGCCACCATACTTGGTTTCTATGTTATTTTCTATGCTGTGATTTTTTTCTAATTTGATCTCAAGTTCTCCGTTTTGAGAGTAGCCATAAGCCAAGACAGCCATTCTCTAGGAGAGGCCTGGCTAGGTATAAAGTTAGGGTTGGGTGTGTGTGTCAGCTGAGATAGGAGTAAATGAAATCAAAACACATGAAACAGAAGACATTTTCCATTTCCAGGTACCAGAGAGAATAGAGTGCTGACCAGAGAACATCAGGAAATCTACAGAAGTCAGAGAGCTCAACAGTTGTGTGGGACAAGGTAGACAGAGGCCCTGTAGGACCGTGCCACTATCAAGCCCCACAGGCATTTATTTATCCCTAGGCTTTCCTGAAAGAGTTGGGAATCTGCTATTTTAAAGAAAATGTGTACAAAGAGGGGTTTATTCACCAAACTCCAGAATTGACAATTAGGCCTTATTGTGGTCAGCAGCTGTAGAATGTGTTACGTTTTGGCTGATCAAGAAGGGGAGCAAGAGAAATCAAAGGTCGTATTTTCTCTCATACGTGGAAGCTAGACCTATAAGTCAAATGTACATATAGAAACAAAATTGTATTAGTGAGACTGTCTGAGGGGACTTTGAGAGATGGGAGAGATAAAGAAAATGTTAGAGAATGAAAAATACATAGAAAAATCTACATATGAATATAATATAATGAACTGTACGGTAAGCTGTCGAATATTTGGGGAGCCTGGTGATAGAGACTGAGTAAATAATGGGGGGGTTAATTTGATTAAAGAATGATATATACAGACCTGAAGTACCAATGTGAAACCCCCTTGGACTATCAATATACACTTAATTTTTTTTAAAAATGAAGGACAGAATGGAAAAATAAATCTCTTCTGGGGGTGGGCACAAGGAAAGGGGGAGTGAGGATGTTTATTGTGGATGTATTTTGTATCCAAAATACAAAATATTTTATATTTTGTAGAAGAGTGAAACCTGTTGAAATTGTTCTAAGAAGGGGGAAGAGGGGAAGAAGAACAATGGAGGGGGTAAATCCAACTAAGATACATTTTAAAGACATATGTAAATGTCACAATGTATCCCCCTGTACAACTATTATATGCTAATAAAATTATTAAAAAGATGGAAAGCAAAGATGTGAGGGTAATCTGGCTGTAACATCTGTCACCCCACTGATCATCACCAGGATTGATTTGGCTCATCTGGCAGGCTAGGTGGTGTCCCCTTCCTCTCTCACCACTCCATGTGCATCCCTTCCAAATCCCAGATAGAGGAGGACCATTCTTCCATCAAGGGCATAGGAGTAGCTGCACTCCCCTGCTAGACCCTCTAAGCAAGCTTTCAAGATGGGGAGCCAGCAGGTTATATCACAAATAACCACACAGGAGAGAAGTTTCAACTAGGCCAAACATTCCAGGAGTTTTAGAGTTTTGGAGAGTTTGGGCTTTTTTGCAGTGAGGGGGATCTGATCCAGGGCCTTGCACCTGTTAGACAAACATTCTACCACTGAGCTACATACCCAGCCTTTGGACTTTTGAGACAGGTGTCATTATGAAGCCCAAACTGGTCTGACTGACCTGGAGCTTGGGATCTACTGCCTCCACCTCCCCCAAGTGCTAGAATTACAGGCATGTGCCACCAGACTGGCAAGTTTTATGTTTTATATTCAGATCTAGAAGTTAACTTTTGATCAGGGTGTAAGGTTTGTGTCTAGATTCTTTTCTTTCTTTCTGTTTTGGTATATGGATATCCAGTTATTCTAGCACCATTTGCCGAAAGGACAATCATCTTTTCTTCATTGTGTTGTCTTTATCAAAGATTAGCTGTTAGAAATCAGTTGACTATGTTTCTATGAGTCTATTTCTGGGCTTTCTATTCTGTTTGATCTATTTGTTTATTCTTTTACCAATACCATACTGTAATTTTATAATAAGTCTTGAAGTCAGGTAGTATCAGTCCTCTAACTTCATTCTCCTTCAATACTGTGTAGGACATTTGGGATCTTTTGCCTTCCAAATACACTATAGAATCCATTTGTTGGATTTGTTGGACATAAAATAAATTGCTAGGATTTTCTTGAGATTGCATTGATTCTATGGATTACATTGGGAAGAAATAATATTAGGACAATATTGGTCTTCCTATCCGTTTGCATGGGATATCTTTCCATTTATTTAGTTCTTCTTTAACTTTCTTCATCAGTTGTAGTTTTCCTCATATAGATCTTAAACATGTTTTGTTGTAGTTTTACCTATATTTCATTTGGGGGTCCTAATGTACATGGTATTGTGTTTTTAACTTCAAATTCTACCTGCCCATTGTTGGTATATAGAAGTGATGGACTTTTATATAGTAACCTTGTATTCTGCAATCTTCTTATAACACTTATTAGTTCTACAAGGTTTCCTCCCCACAGCTCCTGCTATAAGATTTTCTGTACAGACAACCATGCTGTTTACAAAAAGAGTTTTATTTCTCGCTCCCTAATTTGTATGTCTTGAATTTTATTTTCTTGTCTCATTGCATTTGCAGGATGTTGGAAAGCAATGATGTGAGGAGATATCCTTGCCTGTTCCTGATCTTAGAGGGAAAGTGCCTAGTTTATTACTGTGGTATTAGCTGTAGGTTCTTTAAGAGTTTTGTTTGTTTGATTGTTTGCTTGCTTTGAGGCAGGATCTCACTGTGTAGCCCAGGTTGGCCTCAAACTCATGATCCTCCTGCCCCAGACTCCAAAGTGCTGGGATTACAGGTGTTGTACCACTATGCCTGGCTTGTAGATATTCTTTACCAAATAAGGGAAGTTCCCCCTCTATTCTTAGTTTGTTGAGGTTTTTTGAAATTACAATTTTTTTTTATTGTTGTTGTACTGGGGGGTACACTGTGATACTTACAAAAGTTCTTATAATATATCATAGCTGAATTTACCCCCTCTATCACTTTCCCTTATCTATAAATCACAAATTGTTATTGAATTTTGTCAATTTATTTGTATCCATTGACATGATCGTGAGGAACAGGTACCTACTTCTTCTGGATCTCTAGCCTAACCTCTGGGAGTTTCATGTAAAGGAGGAAGAGATAAGTCTATTCAATGACTTTTTTCAGCATGGCACACACAAGGTTTCTAATAACCACCCAAATCAAATTGGAAAGCCTACTGTTGCTTACCATTTCTTCTGCATTAGGGATGCTCACTCTAATTAAAACTGGGAGAGAAGACTCGCTATGAGCCTGGGAAACTTTATCTCCTTGGAATCAACCCTTGGCCACAACTTCAGTGGCGAGCTGATTATCCTTAGGATCACAACAGAACCTGGGCTACAAGGTCCCAGAGGTCAGGGTCGTGAAGGACTTTTCCTGACTTCAGTTTTTATATCAACTTTCATTCTAATGGGTGTTTTCTTATAATAAAATAATCCTGAGATGCAACACCAAGGAAGATTCTCATGGCCTATTAGTTTAAGCAATTGCCAAGCCAAACAAAATAGCAAATTTTCCATGTAGAATGATTTAGTGCAGTGAGAGTAGGATAAATAATGAAGGCATTTGTTTATGCCTACTTATAACATTCCTTGTAGGCAAAAAAGTGAAGAGAACATCATTCTAAGCCTGCAAAGCCTGCCAGTGCAGGCTCATCAAAAAATGTGCATTTGCTTTTGTAGTCAAAGAGTGTGAGTTTGCTCTGCTTCACCTCTTGGTGTAGGCTCCTCTGATACACATGTAATTTAAATGAGAAAGCCATTCTAGGAAGTCATCACATTTCAAAGAGGTAACTCTTTTTGAATGTTAAAAGAATCCCCAGTGTTTGGGTTCACTCCTGGGTGAGGTGATGTCATAGAGTTCTTGAGATGCCATCTAGAGAAAAAGACCTTGGAAAGTCTAAACAGAAGTTGTTTACCTTGCCTTTTTGCTTGTTGTGCAAATGTGCCTCGGCTTTGTTAAGAAAACAAGTGCATTTCAAACTCAGTCTAAGTCAAAATTCATCATTGCTGTCAAACTCTGACAAAAAAGAGTTTATTGTTCGTTCTTGGAGTGGCCTGACTTGGTAGCCAAGACACCCTTATGTGTAGCATCTTCCCAATTGACCCCAAATTGGTTGGGCTCAGCTTCAGGGGCAAAAGAGTTGAGGCACTTTATTCCCTGTTATTTCTCCTGAGCGATGGGATTCCTGTGAATTCCCCCAATTACACTTTCCCAGAATGCCTGCTTTTCCTGAGACTAGAACTACTCAGGGAGCCATGCTGGTCACAGAATCGTACTTCATGCATCCAAACTGAATCTCCTTCCTGTCCTGCACCTCATGTATCTTTACCCAGGCTTAGAGTCACTGCTTTCCTTACATACTCTCTGGCCCATACTGGGTCAGATTTATTGGGAAAAGTCCTACCAAAGTCACTGTCCTGACAATACAATTAAAGAAAACCCCTTCTCCATATCCGATTCATCCTCTGCTAGCTGGCTTCCCTCTTTGGGGCATGGAGGTTTCTGCACATTCTCAGCCACTTAACTGAAAATACTTTTTCCCTTTCACCTGCCAAATTAGGTTTAGAGAGAGGGTGCCTGGTTCCTGGATCCTAGGTAGGCGTTAAATATCTCCGCTGCTAGAAATCCAGCTAGAGACATTAACACCTACCTCCTGGCTCCAGAGTGGGTGTTAATGTTCCTTCTGCCAGGACATTTTTCATCCTGGCCCTTTCCTCTAGCCAGTATTCAGTCAGTGCCAGGGCCTGGGAAAGCAAGGCAAACCAGATTGGCATCCTGATAGTGACAATCCACAGTTGGTGAGTGCTAAACCAACTATCCCATCTTCTTAATCACTTCTAAAACACTTTGAAGCAAAAGACAGTTGGAAAAGACTAAGAACATAAAGTTCACAAAAAAAAACATTGCTTTCAATCGTAATAAATTTACATGGCACTTCTAATTTGTGAAAGCACATTCACATAAAAATAACACAAACCATTTATTGAGGATTTACTTAACATACATTAATTCTTCCTATAACCCTGAAAGGCAAGTATTGTTATTGTCAAATAACACAAGAGTTAACAGGCTCAGAGAGGGTAAATAGGGGCACCTACTATGTTGCTGTCTATCTGTCTGCCAAGTTCTTGTCCTGAGCTCCAGCTCCCTACTGGATTGCTGAATCCTGACAACACCTGAGAGTGCTAGGCAAAGTGCTACTTTATAGACAGAAAATCGAGGCCCTTTTGACCAAGAACAAAAGGAAGACTTTGATTTGGGCCTAAGACCAACTGAGTTTAGACTAATGTATTCTCTACTGGACCATAATGCCAAAGATTACCCCAATAGCAGAGCACTTTCCCCAAGTCTTCATCTTCATTATTCATTCTTTTCTACGACATAGATTTGCCAAAGTCCTACGTGCCAAGCACTGTGTTGGTGTAAATAGTTTTTAAAAAATCAATCCTAGAACTTGCCCTCAAGTTGTTTACCTGCAATAGAGGGGACAAGGCAGGTAGAAAGGCAATTCTATACAGTCAGAAGAGTAGTCATTGCCATTTTGTTGTAGAGTTTAAAGGAGCTATGTTTATCTGAGCATGTAGAGGGGACTTGTTCACTAAGCTGATCTCTAAACTCCAGCACCTCACTGAAAACCCATGAGGATTTCTATAGCTACAAAAATCCAAAGTATTTTACCACAACGCAGCAGAAGCTTGCAAAAGGAGCTTTGGTCAAACCTTAGGTAACTATATAACCATATAGTTGATGAAGGACCATTTCTTACTTTCAAAGCAATCTAGTTAAACAATGGGAATGAGAGAACAGAATTATCACCATTTTGCTATTTTCAATAAAATACTGGATTTAAGCTATATGGTTAACTCTTGCTACCATCATATAAAGAGAAACACAGAATGAGGGATAGACCTTATGTGCCTCCTGATAAAGAACACACCACCATTTATGAAGCAATCCTACCAAATCCAAACCTAAACTTAAATGAGATTTTTTAGATCTAGCCACAGGGCACAGAGAAATATGTTAAGGATACCCTAAAGATGCAATTGGTAACATCCAGGACAGAGGAAACACTACAGAAACAAATGAATGAGTTTTTATATCAAATAAATTACAGGGAGGGGAAAAAAGCAGGAAGAGGACCCTGTAGGTTAATAGACTTAAGAGATAAGCCACCGAATCCAATAGGTGAAACTTCTTTAGTTCTTGATTCAAACAAATCAAATGGAAGGTGTATAGACACTTTGAGACCTTGGGTGTGATCCACATCTACAATCCTGCTGAGTCCTGGCAGTTAGAAGTAGCTACTATATGGCCATTAAATACTCTAATCAACCAACCAAAACTTGTTACCTGCCTTTCAACCATGCCTTAGATCTTAAAATATGGAGTTGGGGGGAAGGCTTGGGGGAAGCTATATCTTTCTTGTGATGTGTTTTAACATTATATGCAACGTTTAAAATTATAATTGCATATTTACAATTTCTAGAAAGATAATAAAAGCAAAAGTCATTTTCTAAAATGCAAATTAAAAAAAAAAAAAACCCAAAACAGTCATATACTATGTGCTTTAGGAAAACTTCTTACTTGTGGGGAAGTCATTTTTAATTATTTTTATAATAAAAAAATGCATTTAAAAGGAGGGAACTTATGTGTGGGTTTGCCTATGGTTTGAGTTTATAATCTTATGTGCTGCATCTCCTGCAACTAGGCCCACCTGTAGACCCTCAGGGACCAGATTTGTCCATGTGCTTTCTATTTGGTACCCTGCACTAAGAGGGCTGCAGACTCTTGTACCATTCCCAGCTCTTGTAAACGTATCCTTGGAGTGTTTGACTTGAAAACCTCCAGTTCTTGCATTCACCCAGTGGCTCTGATGCAGCCCCTGCCAGGGCTGGGTCTTTTAGAATGAAACCCCAGCTAACAGCCAGTGCTCACAGGACAATAGGACTGTAGGGCTTCACTGCAGTGCACTTGGCATCCTTGAGCACCCGAGGGGGTAACCTTAATGAGCACAAAATATTCATCTCTAATAAGAACACGCTGTCATAATCACCCTCCATGTGATAAATATCCTAGAGGTTTTCTCTTTGTTAGGTTAATGCTTTTCCACAAGATAATTTAACCAGTTCTCTAAAAAATAATCACACGTTATCAGGCCCCAATATAGTAATATGGTGGGTTGGCTTTTTTTTTTTTTTTAATGTTTTGAATCTTGCCTTAAACAAATTCTATCCAAATAAATGCTCCTTTTTTAGCTGGCACCAAAGCTTGTGCTGTTCATTGTAATCAAGCTCCCAGTTGGCTAACTCCTCATCTAACAGTATGTCTTCTGATTTCATTTGAGCAAAATTTATCATCCACAAGCAAAGACAGAAAATGTGTGAATGTCTAAAGCTTATGTAAATTAAGAGGCCATGCACGCTGGTCCTAAAAATAGTAGATAATTATAGGCATTTCTTCCCCATACAATAATTATAGGCCTCCTGTCATCTTTTCTATTCTGTATAAGGTCACAGTAGTATTATACAAAATTTACAGTATATTACAAGTTAAAAACACAATAATTAGCAACTGTGCATCTTCGGCACCAGTGATGAATGTTCACAGTAAAAGTTTAAAAAAAAAGAGCATTATTTGTTTTATGTGGACAATACACACTTAAATTTAATCATCAACTTCTGTTACCCAATAGGCAATATTCTCTCACTATTATAATGCTATTTGCCAAGTTCACAGTACACCCTTGGGCTGAATTCATCCTTAACAAGGAGACAGGAAGCCAAATCTCTCACTGTCATCTCAACCAGGTACACCAGATTATTTTAAATTTAATAATTCTGTTGAACATATTGAATGATAACGAGGCAAGCTTAGAGAAAGTACCAAGGATTATTTTGACCATTATGATCAACGTCTGGTTCAGGAAAAAAAAAAATCCTCACTAAATAATGTAAGTGGCTCAAAGGTTTGCCTGGTATGGATTTTTTCCACCTCTTCCCCCACCCCATGCTTACTTATATAATTCATCAAGGGAGAGAAAGCTGTGGTTATTATGCCTCGGTGAAAGAAAGTAATTTAACAAAAAAGAGGATTCATCCTCAGCTCTTAATTATTTCACACTAATGGGGACAAAGCAGCACGGATAATACAAAATGACAGGACAGAACTATCATTTTTATTTTGCTTAAGGAAAAAGTCAGAGAAGCATATCCCCTCACTTCACCTTTGCCAGTTCTGTCACGCTGTCAGAAGCAGTTTGGGAAGGATGAAGATTTAGCAAGAATGGAACAAGAGAAGAAGCCCAGAATCCCTATTATAAAACGTGTTTGTGATTACCTGTGTCACCCTGTTTGCTTGGTTGTTTATATCTGTGAAGATTTCATAGCTTTGTATCTATAAAGGCTCCTTTCCCTATGTACCATGCTGGAATGCAATTTGATCACCATAAACAGGAACACCCACCCCTTGGACTGTGCCCACTCAAAAGGCATTCAGCCAGGCATGATGGTACACACCTATAATCCCAGAATTCAGGAGGCTGAGGCAGGAAGATTGTGAGACCCTATCTCAGAAAATGAAAAAGTAATTGAGACTTAAATCCAGCATTCCAAGGGGAACTAGAAACTAATCAGAGCAACCATTTGGCTTTGTGTTTAAAAGCCACTGATTAACTAAGTGGACATCTTAGCCATTTTCCTCCTGAATATAATGCATGAAGATGTATGAAGATTAAAATGGGGACTAAGCCAGGTGCCAGTGGCTTACACCTGTAATCCTACTCAGGAGGCAGAGATCAGGAGGATCACAGTTCCAAGCAAGCCTGGGGCAAATAGTTCACTAGACCCTATCTCAAAAAGAGGGCTGGTAGAATGACTCAAGGTATAGGCCGAGTTCAAGCCCCAGTACCGCAAAAAAAAAAAAAAAAAAAAAATGTGGACTCTGGAACCAGACTTTCTTGGTTTAAATCCCAGTGCTACTCTTCACTGACCCTATGACTGTAGATGTAACATTTCTATACCTCGATTTTTCACCTACAAAATAGAGGAAGCAATCATTGTGCATGAAAAGAACAGATAAATGAAACATACTAATGTGTGATTAAATGTTTTTTAGCCATCGAGAGTTGTGGTGACAATTGAACAGACCTTAGTTCTTTTCCAGCTATTACCTTGAGATTTTTGTCATGGCAATGTCCAATTCCCATGATCATGAAGACAGTCTCATTGTGCTGGTCAGTCCTTAAGAATAATACAAAGCATGCCTCTGGGTAAGAGTACAAGTTCTGGCATCAGGGAAGACAACAATGTACAGGTCTCTTCTCAGCAGGACCTCTGTTCCAAGCTCCTGCTAGCCTGTCCACGTGCGTATTGCTATTTCCCCTTGGATGTCTCTTAGGCCCTGTAAGCATAACTGAGCTCATTGTCTTCCTCCATACGCTTCCCTTTCTTCTTCCCTACCTTGGTGAGCAATACAACCAGAAGTGTCATTCTTGACTCTCTTTTCCCTAAACCCTGACATCTAATTGGTAAGAGAGAACTTTCCCAACCAGCATTCCTTCTTTCTGCTTTCTCAAGACTCTCCATTGCCACTTGGTGAACTACATGTTTTCAGGATAGCTGACCCTACAGTTCTGGGATCAGAGCTTATGACTTAAGCTAAGTCTGTCTGAGCATTTCATCCCTCTAGCCACAATAACTGGTTGACAAATGGGTGCAAGACCTCAGTTGGCCAATCAAAACAAGACTTGAGACTTTTTGCTGAGAATGCTTGCTTGCACAAGGGGTATAGGAAGAAGCATATGCTTTGGAGTCACTGGCAGCCACCTTGGGGCAGAAAAGTCCCTTTAAGATGAAGCAAATCAGGTGCTAGTGGCTCATGTCAGTAATCCTAACTACTTGGGTGACAGATCAGAAGGGTCTAGGTTTGAGAACAGCCTGGGAAAATAGTTCTTGAGACTCCCATCTCCAAAATAACCAGAGTAAAATGAACTGAAGGTGTGGCTCAAGCAATAGAATGCCTGTTTTGCACATGTGAAGCCCTGTGTTCAAACTCCAGTCCCCCCCCCCCCACACACACACAAAGATAAAGCATATGTGGCAGAAGGTAAAGCAGAGACAAACCAAAAACCAATCCCCAAAAACTTCATGGAGCTTAGCTTTGGCCCAGTTATACCTATTGTCGTTACATGAACCAGCAAATTCCTCCTACTTTTTAAGTTAATTTCTTTTTTTTTTTTTTTGGCAGGACTGGGGTTTGAACTCAGGTAAGTTAATTTCTATAGCTTGCAATTGAAAGCATTCCCAACGATTCAATCAATAGATATACCTGTTAAATATCTCTGGAATCCATTTACCTCTATTTCCTCCACTACTACTCTAGCCAAACTACCAATGTTTCCTTCCTTTACTATTGCAATAGCCTCCTAACCCTTTCCTACCATTCTCCACAATAGTCAGCATGATCTTGTAAAAAACAAAATTAAATTACTTCCCAGTTTAAAGTCCTTTTTAGTTTATTGACATCAGGATAAAAATCCATACCCTAATAAAGCCTTCCAGGCCCCACATGACTTGACCCCTTCCCTTTCTCCTCATCCTCATCTTGTGTCCCCCTTGGTTTCTTAAACTCTATAGTGTGTTTTCGTGCAGTTACTTGAAGACACATTGTGCTCTTTTCTGTCTTGGGTCTTTTATGCATTTTGTTTTGCCTGCATAGATCCCTCTTCCCCAACCATCAGCACATATCCCCTAACATCCCTTGCTAAGTCATCCTTTAGATTTCAATGGTATTTCTCATATTTTATATCTCCCTGTCACAAGCTCCCACTCTCCTCTGCATCTCTCCTTCACAGCAGTGTCACACTTCTAATTACTTATTTAACAATCTGCTTTCTCCACATATATCTCCTTTATTACCTAGCCTAGCACAGGTCTAAAACATAGCAAGCACAATTAATGGGTTAATAAAATAATTGAGATAAGTAGATGAGAACAGATTCTGAGTTACTATTAACCATGGGCAACCTACTTAATCTCCTTGGGCTTCTGTTTCTTCATCTTTAAAAATACAAATGGTAACACTAACCTCACAGGGCTGTTTGAGAATTAAATTAAATTTGACCACATAGAAAATGATTAATAAATTTCTAGTGTATCAGTCACTATTCTGCAGAGAAACAGAACAAATAGGAAAGGGAGAAAGACAGAGATTACAAAAATTGACTCAAGAGACAAGCTACTTGGAATTTTGAGATCTGGAGGACTGCAGTTCAAGTCCAGCCCTGGAAAACAGTTTGTAAGACCCCATCTACAAAAAACCAGAGCAAAATGGACTGGAGGTGTGGCTCAAGAAGTAGAGCACCTGCTTTGTGAGCACCTGATTCGCTAGTATGAAGTCTTGAATTCAAACCCCAGTCCCCCCCCAAAAAAAAAAAGAAAAGAAAGAAAAAGAAAATAAAAGAGTTGATTCATGAGATTACAGAGAGCAAGAAGGCTCATGTCATCTAAAAACTGGAAATACAGGAAAATCAATATCATAATTCAGTCAATCTAAAGCCCAAAGTCCAAGTCCAAAGGCTTACTTAAGAAAAGAGCAAGTCCTGGTCTGAGTCTAACAAACCAAGAACCAGAAGTGCCTATGTCTGAGGGCAGAAGAAGATGTATATTTCAGCTTGAGAGATCAAATTCTCCTTCCCCTGTCTTTTTGTTCTATTCTGTCCCTAAATAAATTGGATGATGCCCACCCACATTAGTGAGAGTTAGCTTTCTATTTGGTCTCTTCTAGCAACTTTGAATGCTGATTTAAATTCTTGTCTCTTCCAGAAACACCTTCACAGACAATTCCAGAAGTGCTTTACCTGCTCTCAGGATATCTCTCACTCCAGTCAGATTGATATATAAAATTAACCATCACATCTAGTAAGTAGAGTATCCCAAAGTCTGGGATCTCCCAGGTTTCAGGAGGTAAAAAATGAACACTAGAAATCAGGTACTTTGTATAAGAGTCTAAATTCCAGTAAAACTAGAGTTAGAGGCTGAATTTCCACTGTGACAAATTCCTTGAACAACTATGCCATTCAAAGTTGCTGGAATAATTTGTTAGCAAAATACTTTAAAAAAAAAAACTATGTGGTAGACTATCATGCTTACTCTTCAAGAATGACTAGTCCCTGTTCTCTGTGATGTCACCTCAACATGTGAGGACTGAGGAGGCTGGGATATAGTTCAGTGGTAGAGCACTTATTTAGCACACATGAGGCCCTAGAAAGAAAAAAAAAATGAAACAGTGAAGATTGAATGTCAGTCCTTGGGAACCCTTACCCAATTTTAAAGTCATCATCAACAAATGTACCAAGGATTCCTTCTATGTATTCAATTATATGATTGATCACTTACCTTAAACTGAGAACTGCATTAAGAAATTTATCTACATTTTCTTATTTCTTTAATTTTCAGACTCTCAAGCAAGTATCACCATTTGCATTATATAGATGAGAAGATAGAGGCCTCAATTGTTTTCTTCATAGCATTTTTCTAATTTGTGATCAGATATTTAAAAATCACAAACATATTAGTTACTAACCAAAGAGATGATCTTAGTTAAATCAACATTTTGAAATGGTTGCATGTAAACGATAAAGATAAAGACAGTTGAACACAATAAAAAAAAAAGAAACAGTATAGAGATTTTCTCATTCGATTGAAGCTTCTTCCTTCTCACTGCAGCTAATTTTTGTTCAAAGAATCTTTTTTCTTTTTGTGGTACTGGGGTTTGAACTCAGGGCCAACACCTTGAGCCACTCCGCCAGCCCCTTTTTTTTGTGGTAGGTTCTTTTGAGATAGAGCCTCAAGAACTATTTGCTGGCCTGGCTTGGAACTGTGATCCTCCTGATCTCTGTCTCCTGAGTAGCTAGGATTACAGGTGTGAGCCTCTGGCACCCAGCATCTTGTCTAAAATATCTTGACATTGTTCACAATGCAGTTCACCACAAATTTCTCATCTTTCAATTTTCTTATTATTATGCTTTTCTTCCTATTCCATTCCTGGTGTTGAACCATTGCACCATCTATAAAGTTCAGGCAATTTTTCTGCCATCAACTCTAGTTTCTTCAAACTTTCTCCCTGGGTACAAGAAAACTGTGTTGCTTCCAAAGTGCCCTCAGTTTTTTGTTGTCACAGTGATGATGCAATCTGATTTGGCTACTGCACCCATGTTTTTGCAGTTATTTCCACCTCTGATTCCTTCATTTACTCATCAAAGTCTTTGGTGAACACCAAGTACGATGTATCTTCCAGCTGCTGAGCTCTGGACGCGATAAGTATGTACTGGCAGGCACAGAGGGCAGAGCAGTCAGGTATTAGGTGTGTGCTGTCTGGGATTAGATTTTCTTGTTGGTCTAACTTCTTGAGGGCAGATGTCTTGTTTGTGTTGTATGCCTCTTTGCAAGAGCCTGCACTATATGCCTGTTACATATTTGTTGTTTGTTGTTCAGTAGTTATTTGTCAAATAAATGAATGAATTGATGTGTTTATCTGATGAATCAATTGAATGAGAGTTCAATATTTTAACCAAGACAATACACAAGTTAAATTAAACATCCCAGAAAGGTTCATTTTCTCTGTAGACCATTTGGTACTTAACTATCTGAGAATTGATCATGAATATGCTGACTGCCAAAAAAAGAATTGGTGTTCAATGTTTAGAGACCTGCATTCCTTCAAGACCTGAATGGCTATCTGGTTTCTGCAAAGCATCCTATATTGAGCCACAAGGCCCTCATTTGTATTAGAAGTGAGAGTTAAGTTCTAAAATCAACTTAGATGGGACAAAAATGTTCTTTTGACTTAATAACATTTTATCAGCCACATAAAAATGCAATGTATGTGTTCATTTGGTATTTGAGGAGATTTTTGAATGTGTGCAGGGGCTACATCAGCTGCTAACTGATGATCCTTTTTTGACACCCTTTCCCCAGGAGCATTGCATAGATAAACATACTCAATTTGAACAAGACCAGTGACAGAAAAATTGCTTGCTTGTCTCTACAGAGACTATAATGATGTGCACCAAGGGAGAGGCCCATGGTCTGACAGAATTTTTTTTGCCCAGTGTAAACCATAAAACCCATTTCAATAGCCAGAATAAAGCAGTTTAAAGTGCATCTCTAGTTAATTACATCCAAAGAGTAATAATAAAATCAACTATTAAATTTTAGAACTTCCTCTTTAAAGCATTAAATATTTGGCAACTACAATGCAGTTAACTTTCCCTCAGAACAATGCTCTCCTTTGCTCAAGCTGGTCTATAAGAAAACTTAAGTAAAATCATTCAGTGTGTTCTATAGAAAGGATGTTTTTCCTATGAAGAAATATTTTAAACAAACCCTTTGTTTCTGCCAGATCCCTGAAGCCTATTAAATAACCAATATAGCAGTAGGCACATTCACTTAATAAGAGGATAACTGAGCCACAAACCCTCTATAGTAATTGACAGTACATGACAAAAAAATATAAAATCAAAAGGTCAGTTGAGCCCTTATTCCATGTCTGGGGCCTTGACTCAGTTGCCTCAGCAGTTTTCAAGATTGAGGCATTATCTGCTCTTTAAAATTGGCCCTTGATAATGTCAATCTGCACCAATAGGAAAGGTATTTGCTTCTCTCTGTACTATACCAGGATGAAAGAATTGGTTCTACAGAAATCATCCAGGAAGCAGTAATGTTGGCGTCTGGCACATGGCTTGATTAGGTAGCTAGGAATTTACTTCCTTTGATAACTTCATTTTTAGATGTAAGAAGGATTAAACTGCCTGTAGAAGAGAATTCAAGTCTGTTATCTTCCAAGGCTGAAGCAGTGGTTGCCACCATTTATCTGCCCCAGTACAATCTGTTTTGCCTCCATTTCCCTGTTGAAAAGCTGACTCTCTGTGTTCAAGAATAAAGTGCAGAGCAAGGACTCCTTCCAAATGAGGCGTTAGAACATATGGATCATACCAAAGCTAGCCTGCTGGCTCCTCAGGGATTCTAGAGAATGGAAAACTTGCTGCTGTCTTCAAAGATGCAGGGTTAATTCTAGGGACCCAAACCTACAGATTCTAGACTCCCTGGACTGTGGACCCAATAATTGGTTGAATTTACATCACAAGGAAGTCTACCTGGAAATATCTTCCGGCCAGTAGCAAACAGAAAGCTCCAAGACAAGGCTGTGTAGAAATGATGGTAGAGGCAGGAGCTTCACAGCCAGTGGGCATATTTCCAATGCCTTCCCAAAGTCAGATGCAAATAACTATGAGCACACACTCATGAGAGAAACAGTGACTGGGGAGGGAGATTGCAGGGATCAGCTGCATCCTCTCAGGCCCTGGACATGGCTTAGAGCATTTCTAGAGGCAGACAGAAGAAGCAAATGGTGCTTTTATGCTTCATTCTGGAGCCAGATGTTTAAGTAAGCCATCTAAAACAGACTCATCATTGTAATTATATCCTTACTGTACAAATAAAGTAACTGAGATAGTACTATGGCCAAGACAATTCTTGGGAAAAGAGACAAGAAAGGGAATTTGCCTTAAGCAGTCTCAGCCTAAATTCTCATTAAATACTTTTGAGAGCATAATAGGTGACTGGTGTGAAAGTATAACAGAGAAAAAGATAAAGATGGTCCTTCTCTCCAGGTATGTGATCGTCTAGTCATGTCCATAAACAACCATCCTTCATCTGTGCTAGGTGCTGTAGGGAAGTGGGATAGAGCAGGCACACGGAGAGATGGGTACCTTGATTCAGGACCTTGCAGAAGGCTTCACTGTGGAGAAGTCATTTAAACTAACCTTAAAAGGACATGTAGATTTTACCAGGTGGACATGGGTTAGAGTGGAGAGTATTGCATGAAGAAACAATTTAGATGAGGTGCATTTTAAAGCATCTCGGGTATGGACCTAGAACTAGTTCAGTATGGTGGAGGAAGTTTTGGGAGGCTAATGTCAATAGCACCTACACATGTGTGGCTTTGTGGGAAGGCTGAAGGAGTTGGATCATGAAGGACCTTGTACTCCAAGCTAAGTTGTTTGGATTTGGTCCTATAAGTAATAAAGAACAGCAAAGGATTTTAAATAGATCAAACCTGTGTTAGAGAGATTGTTAGGATGCCAGCCTGCTGATGAATGGATTGCAGGGACAAAACGTGGAGGCAGAGATTAATTAGGAAGCTATTCATTCATTCACTCCTGAATTTTTAAGCATGAATGATGTCTAGGCACCTTACAGAGGCACCTTAAGACAGGATTTGAGAGACTTAAAAGAATCCAAATAATTCCTTTCATGAACTGGGTGTGGTGGTCCACACATGTAATCCCAGCTGTTCAGAGAGGGAAATAAGAAGATCTGTAGTTCAAGACTAGCCAGGGCAAAGTTAGGGAGAACCTATCTCAAAAACAAAATTCAAAAAAGAAAAAAAAAAAGGACTGAGATTATATCTCAGTGGTTGAGCACTTGCCTAGCAAGTGTGAAGCCTTGGATTCAATCTCTAGTACCAGAAAAAAAAAACCAAAACAAACTTCTTTCATGATCATGATGATTAGGATGGGAAGAGCACAGTGAGCTTGGGGGATTTCCATTCTCTTACTATATTTGTTTGCATCCAGAGACAAGTTCTTGCCTAGCTGTACTCACCTTCATGTATCAAAACTTGCTCTCAGGAAACATCTAAGGTTAGTAGGTACCCCCCCCCCAGGAGCATGTATTGAATCAGTGACCAGAAGCCTTGAGTCACTGGAAGGAAGTCCTGATGGTAAGTTCCCAGGCACTAGGTAGAAATGCACATTTTTATTAGGATCTGTCTATGTAAGATGGCTCTGCTCCACCTCCAGGACGTCCCTGGATTCCAGGCAAAGCAGGGAGTATCTTGTATAATTTTGGTGCTCCTTACTCCCTGTGCCCAGTCTTCCAGGTCCCAAGCCTGTTCTCTCTTGCCCAGCATGTAAGCACACACAAATAGTAGTCATGCAGTGTCTGCATCCCTCCACATTTTTCCTCTCACCAAATTAAATATTTCTGCCCAGGAAGGACAGACAACATTCTTCATGAAGGCAGTTCCAGCAATCTTTCGGTTGTCTCATTAGAGAGGAGACCCAGGCTAGGCATTCTCTGAGAGGGCAAATTGCTCTTCTTGGAGTGAAATGATCTCAGGATTTGAAGATTCTGGAGTGAACTGACTCACCCTCCTTCTTCTCCACCTCAAAGTCTCTTGCTGTCATTTCCCTCCTCTCTTCTTCTGGACAGTCTCTCAGCCCCTCTCAGGTCTAACCCTTTGTTCACCTCTACTCTAGACTCCAGCACCTACCCTTTCAGGAATTACTTTTTAAATTTTTTCCTCTCATGTATTTTCTTTTTCTTTTACTCTCTTTTTATTTTCTTTTATGCTTATTTTCTCTCTTACTTTCATGTTCCACTTCTCCCTCTCCATGGACTCCTTCCATTCCATCTACAAATTTGCTTCAGTCAACTTTACCGCCCTTTCATCTATGGCATTCCCTCAAGTTCTGTCCAGTCACTGAACAGTGTTCCCTTCCTTGCCTCCCATATCCTTTTGTCTGATCTCCATGCAAGCTTGCTCCTACCCAGCTACAATCCTCCCTACCCCTAGCTTTCCTGAAACTGCCTTTTAAAAGGTTGCTGATCATTTTCCTCTTGCCAAATTCAACTACAGTTCTAGTGTTCTCTGGTACATGAAAATGCCATGTATTTTAAGAGATTTGGGATTTTCTGTCTTAGATAGGAAATATTTATAGAGCACTTAATGGTTTTGTCATTTACAAATTAGGCATAATAATGACCTGACCCTCTCTGACCCACTAGATGAAATAAGATCTACGTAAATGGATTTTGAAAGTATACATTTCGCTTACACTACTAGTCATTCTTGTCATGCTTATCCTTTCTAGTAATCAGCTCCACTGACCACTCCATGCTTGCAGTTCTTCCCATGCTTTGTTCCCACTGTATGATGCTGCCTGCCTTTCCTTCTCTGCACTCTCAGTCTATCATAACGTCAGGCTTTCTTTACACACAGATCTTCAACTCCCAGCACCTCTCCAAAAGTCCTGACTCAAACTTTGATCCGTACCAACCCAACAGGATGAAAACTCAATCCACTTTGCTATTTTCCACAACTACAAAATCTTATTTTCCCATTTCTCTTGAAAGTACTATCCTCCTGCTTACAGATCTTTCAAGACTGGTAACCAAATAGTTTTCATTCTCTGAGTTTCTACCAAAGCTGTGAAATAGTCTGCTCCAGTGTATCAGTTACCTATTGTTGTA
Organism: Castor canadensis; assembly: GCF_047511655.1. Classification (NCBI taxonomy): domain Eukaryota; kingdom Metazoa; phylum Chordata; class Mammalia; order Rodentia; family Castoridae; genus Castor; species Castor canadensis. The sequence goes on along the minus strand of NC_133391.1, from coordinate 46,460,094 downwards.
TATCAAATGATCCAAAAACTTCAGGTTTAATTCAATAGCTATCTGTTTCATTCAATTCTATGTGTAGTTCATATTTTTTTCTTTTTTGGTGGCAGGACTGGGGTTTGAATGCAGGGCCTTGTGCTTGCTAGGCAGGCACTCTTCCACTTGAGCCATGCCCCCAGCCCTTTTTCCTTTAGTTATTTTTCAAATAGGGTCTTGCATTTATTCCCAGTCCAGCGTGGACTGCAATCCTCCTGTTTATGCTTCCCACATAGCTGAGATGATAGGCATACATCAACACACCCAGCCATTGGTTGAGATGAGGTCTTGCCAACTTTTTGCCAAGGCTGGCCTGGAACTGTGACCCCCTGATCTCTGCCTCCTCAGTAGCTAGGATTATAGGCATATACCTAGCTTATGTGTAGTTCATTCCATGTCATTCTCTACAGATCTCAGAGACACATAGCACAAGATTGCTTATTAAAGTAATCTTGTCTCCAAACATGAAGGCTTAGCCCAAGGTTCAACCCAGCCCCAAATCAGACTAGTGCTCTTGTGATCAGTTGCTGGTCAGCAAGGTAGCTCTATTTGTGGGATTAGCTAACCACTGGCTGTTGGAAGAGAGATAGTGGGCTAACTGTTATAATCTAGCAGGTAACATGGTTCAGTCACAGGGTGGCTCAGGGTTTGAAGAGCAGCTACAGATCAAGCCCAGATACCCAAGTATTTTTAAAAGTCTCTGCCCAAGACATGATTGCTTCTTTCTCATTGGCCAAAGCATATCGCCAAGTTCAGTTTTGGGAAGGTACCACCAAAGGGCATGGATACAAAGGAAAGAATCTGTGAACATTTTTCCAGTGACCATAATTAGCCAACCTGGATATCTAATCCATGTGAAATTCAGCTTATCTGGTATAGAGTCTCCATGGAAAATCTCTTGTATTGAACATTTGCCAAGAAGCTCAGTTAAAGGTCTCTGAATTAGTTAGCATTCTCCAGAAAAATACAACAGGATATACATATGATTTCTTATAAGGAATTGGGTCACATGATTTTGGAGACTGAAAATCCTCATGATCTGTTGCCTGCAAGCTTGAGAGCCAGATAGGCTGGTGGTATTGCTCTGAGGACCAGAGGTCTGATGGTATAAGTCCTAGTCAACAACAGAAGACTGATATTCCAATTCAAGTAATCAAGCAGAGAGAGCAAATTCCCCCTTCCTCTGCCTTCTTGTTCTATTCAGGCCTTCAGTGATTGGATGATGCCCACCTACACTGGCGAAGGCAGTTTGCTTTACTCGATCTACTGACTCAAATGCTAACGTCATCCAGAAACACCCTTACAGATATGTTTAATCTGTGCACCCACATCCCAGTCAAGACAATACACAAAATCACCCATCATAGTCTCTAATGAATGCTTGTCAGTCCATGCCAGCGTAGCCCTTCCTGAAACCTTTGCTGAGGAAATAGTATCATTACTTGCTAGATGTTTTAGTTGTCATGAAATATTAATTGTCCCTTTTGGGTACTCCCCCACTGTACAAAAGGCTAATACTATGCATGCCAGACACAAAGTCTCAAGCACATACAGGAGTCCTCTCATCAAGGAACTATTGTCTACAAACATGAGGACTCATCCCTGGACTCAACCCAGTCCAAATTTAGCAAAAAGTCCTGAGGTTACTGCAAAGTCACATAAACCTGACTTCCCAAGGACCGTACTTCATAAGTAAGTTACACACATTTTGTGTGTCTCTTAGAGGGCTACGATATGTGAAGGTTGGCACTTGAGGGGAGGGGATAGTGAGCAAGGCAAAGCACACAGACCTTGGATATCTCATCTGTGTTGGAAAGACAAGGAAAGTCAGATCACTGCCCTAAACTGCTGGAGCCCAGGCTAATCAGTGTGGTGTTATTGAGAGCTACTATGGACTTTCGGACATGAGCATGCTCTTGGTGTGCCAGGGTCAGCAAAGGAGGCATCAGGGGAAAGATAGGATTTGAAGCACGTCTTGAAAACTGAGGAGAGAGATTACCAGGCATAGACAAGAGCATAAAAAGAGAGAGAAGTGTGGTACACACAAAGGCTGCCCAGCCTGAAACAAAGGAAAGTCAGTGGAAGGCTGAACAAATACTAAGGGACAAAATATGGCTGTCTTGACTGCCTGCTTGACAGACTCTTAAGTTTAACAAGACTCCTCTTAAAATTTTGATGAGAGAATGAGGAAAGTTTTCCATAAAGAACATTAAATTGGTAGCACCTAATTATAGGAGAAAAGAAATGAAGGCAAGGATACTAATTAGGAGACAATTACTGCAATCCAGGAGTGGCCCAGAGAATTTGGAATAGAGACTTGAGAGATGGAGGGGCATATCCAAGAGGTATTGTAGAAGAAAAATTCAAACACCCATATCATATTAAGCTACATCCCAAAGTGCATTTTGGGGGAATTTGTCCATCTTTAGTAGACTGGAACAACTTGCCAAGAGGACCAATTAATTCAGGGTAGAGAACCAAAGCAGATAAATTCATTCTTCAAGTAAAAAGTTGGGTAGGGATCATTTTTGTCTGATTGATTATTTGGGAGAAAATTCTTAATTTCTCCCTCTCTGTGTCTTTAAATGTAGCCTACAAATTATTATGGTATTGAGATGAAAATGGAACATTTTTGACAATCTTGTAGTCAGTCAAAATGTGTTATTACGTTATGTGTTCAATCCAAGGCCAAGAGCTAATAACCACCAGACTTTAAGTACAGATACCTCACTCAGTAGCCACAACATTGTCTCTGTAAAGTTAGTGTCAGTGTTACATGAATCAGTATTATTTCCATTTTACAATCAAGGGAAATCAGACAGGTTAAGCTACTTCTTAAGACCATTCATTTAGTAAAAGATAAGACAGAATTTGAATTCAGGTCTTCTGACTTCAAAGACTATGCTCTTTTCCCTCACATCACTGAATTTTCAGCTCAGCACAGGGAAGCGGTGGTTTGTTCTCTTTAAAGACTCAGAATTAAAGGATCAGAATTTTAGGTGTTTGTTCTCTTTAAAGGATCAGAATTTTAGGATATAGGCTGATGAAGCTTGACATTTCCTTAATGTAACAAGTTAAGTCTTTATTTAAGCGATAGAACAACTTGTGATTTTCTTCCATTGGTGGGCTAGACAGATAATAAAAATGATAGCAAAGGTTATTAAAATTTAAGTGGAGACTAGCACAGATTGGAATAACTACAAAGTGAATTCTTTAAGCTGTAATAGAAAGGTGGTGAAATAGCACAATATGAAAGAAAACTCCTTTAGCTTCAGATGCCTAAATATGCCATCAAAAGACTGCTCAGTTCTCAAATGCCAGTATTTTCTGACTCCTCTAGAACCTATTCTTAATGTAAAATATCAAAGTCAGCAAGATAGTAGGTGTCCCAAAATGTCTTAATTCAGAGAATTAGTGTTAACTGAGCCTGATTAGCTCCATTTATCTCTAATTAATTACCTTTATCTAATTAGACACTTTGTTTCTAGTAGACATGGAGTCAAGTAGACTAGATTATTAGTGTAGTCATTGTGCCTTTACAAAATCCTGAAATTAATGAAACGTGCAAAAGAATCTGCAGTTCTAATTGCACAGGTGTTGCCTTATGGCAAAGCTTTATCATCTGATTACACCAAGGGGTTATTAGTGACTTTTTATATAGAGGATGAGCCTATGAAAAGTACCTTAGCAACAGCTCATTAGTTTAGGGTTGTTACTGTATTATTTATTACATTCAGCCTTCCCCATTATCTAGATTGATTCATGGGCCTATATTTTTTTCCTCTCCTCTGTGCTGTAAAAATAAAATAACATAAACCATGGTTATGAAGAGTTCAGACACAATGTGGAAAAATGCAAAATGTATTTATCAGTTGCAATTTCACTCTTTAAAACAAAAGTCTCTAAAGTTAGATGAGATGATAGTCAAATTTACTGTTATTTTCTATGGAAAAAGAACCAATTTAAAATTACTGAGGAGTATGGAATGATTCATATGTGTGATCAAACCTAAAAATGTGACTGCCCTAATGTCTTCACCTAACTGAATTGGATATCATGGTATGTGGAAGAAAAAAGGCAAAATATTTTTGCACTAAAATATATTTGTATTTTCTCTTTCATCTTCCCAAAATGAATTGACAAAACAAAATCTCTATGTATGTTCATCTACAAATTTATTTTTTAAAAAATCTTGTTTTGCTTTTTGCTTTTTTCTTCCTTAAGGATAGATTTGTTGCCAGATGGGGGAAACTAACAAATTACACAATCTAGCTTTGCTGAAAAAGCAAAATTTCAGTGCCTGCTTATGAAAATGAAAAACACTTTTTTATAGGAAGGCTAGGTGGCTGAAAAAGACTAAAATATCTCAACCTTTTATATTTTCATTTTTTCCCTCATAACTATTTGAAGAAGTGCTGTTTTTCACCATCATAGTGTAATTAAACAGCTAGCAGCAAATCCAGCCACAATCTTATCCCAACATAGAAACATGCTTATTGACAACACGGTAATTCCTTTAAATAATTTGTCAACATAAATATGTCAAATGGAGTTTTAAAATCATTTCCCTAACCCAAAAAAAAAAACCCTCTACTGCTATGAGCCATATATTGCTATTCACTTATTGCTGAATCTAAACTAGTGAAATGATAACGGGTAACTGTTACACAGAGCATGAAAACTAATTTGAGTGGTAATAATGAATATTTAATGATCCCCCTTTCAAGCATGAACATATAACTTTTCATGTGTGCCTAGCCAAAATTATAGCCATTAATCTAAAAATTATTGTTGCAACTGAAATAGTAGCCAAGAATTATAGATTACAGGCAAGCTGTAACACTGGCTATATGAACATTCCGTAGGAACACAGACACGAGGGCACATAGAAGACTCCAGTATCGTTTAGTCCAAGTCCTCTCTCTCTGAAAAGCATGGAAGTCGTGTGATTAGTAGAGATATGACTCTAGATATAAAAAAGCTTAGCAATAAATAAGCATAATAGCCAAGGTAATTTCATTTCTCACTAGCTCATAATTTGTAAACAAAAACAACACAAATATTAAAATGTGACCTCTATAGTGGTAATATTTTTAGAATGTTCTATTTAAATCCAGGAAGAACAAAAAGATTATTTATCTGAAGTGCAGAACTTTTATACCTTAAATTAAAAATTTTTTTATGTGGGTAGTTGCCCCAGTGTGTCCCTCTATCAGAAGCTACAATGTGACGTTAGGAAAAAGAAACCTGCAAATTGCATGAAGCACTTTAAAATGGGTCTTGCTTGCTGATGGAAAATGTTTTTGATTAAACTTCTGAGTTATGTTATTCCTGGCATCTCCATGAGATTTGATGTTGCAGATAAACACACCTGCCTCCCTTGCTGGGTTGGTTTGCTTTCATTGTTACAGGGTAGTTGAAAAGTAGTGCCATTGTAGTTGAAAATAGGCAATTGTACAGCAAATCCTAGGGCTTGTCATTATTTTTTTTGTGTGTACTTAAAAATTTAAGAGGAAAAGCCTAATAAAATGGAGAAGAGTAGCAAGAAAAATCTGAAGTTTCTCCCAGTGGTAGATCTCTTTGTCGGAAATTCAGGGTCCAGGTGGGGTAGTGCGTGTCTGTAATCTCAGTACTAGGGAGGCTAAGGTAGGAGGATCAACAGTTCAAGGCCAGCCTCGGCTATGTAGAGACAACTTAGCTTTAAAAAAAAAAATCAGTGTCCAGTTGAATGGTGCACATGTGGACATGCTGGGTACCAAACTCATCAGCATGATTCTGTCTCTTCAGGACTCCAGCTTTACAGACCAAAGGCAGAGTGCTGGGGAGCATTCTCCAACTGTGTACACACTCACTGAACTGAACCTATTTCTAACACGACAGCCAAGGGAAGGACAAATGAGAAGAAGGATTACATATGTCCTTTGTAACTGGTAAAGTGCTTCAGAAATGTAAGTATTCTTAGGTAGCCCAGGCAAGGGTATAAACTCTTTTTGTTTGTTTGTTTGGGGAGGACTGGGGTTTGAACTCAGGGCCTCATGCTTGCAAAGCAGGCAGTCTACCACTTGAGCCACATCTCCATTCCAGGGGGGCACTGAACTATTGAAGCTTCTTTCTTTACCCCAGCAGCCTTGCTATTGCTTTACACAGACGTGACCTTCAGTCCTTGACCTTTCCATTCCAGGCTGCTTCCGATGGTGGGTATTTAGTAAGGAGAGCACACGGATTAATTATACTGTAACAGTTTATTTTGCTATGTTACACATACACAGACACCACATACAGCGTGCTAAACATGCTAACAAAGATGGGGAAGTTTATGTATCTTTTTCTTTTACTCTGTATTTTGTGGCTCTTTCATCTCTCCTTGCACCGGCTCACCAAACTGCTGTGGACAAGCTGCAGATGGAATTCCTTAGCACCAAGTGCTTCTGAGCAAATACAAAACATGGGAGCAAGATGCAGAAAGTAATGCAATGGACACCAGGGGATACCTGAGAAGGGAGAAAAGGGTTTTTTCCTTTTTTAATGGATGGAGAAAAACCTACTTTGGACAGTGGGAGAGAAAAAGCTGCAGTTGGGGGCTTTTTAACACACACAGGATAAGTTAATATTATGCTACAACTGCGTTCATGTCTTAAGGAGGTGGGAAATGTGAAGGGTAGGCACTCAGAATGAAGACATGGAACCTAATGTGCTCAGATAGCCTCTCTTGTTTGAAAAGTTGTCTGGAGAGCAGTGCAAAGCCTCTTCTTCCTCGTGGGCCTGACGCGTCTGTTGCCGTGCTGTCCTCAGCAGCGCCGTGGGGTGGGTGACTAATTGCCCCCGTAAATCACCAAGTACCACTGTGCTACTCCGTTTATTTTTCTGACAGTAATTTAGTGCTTGCTCTTTCCCACACTTGTCATTCTGTGTTTGTCCTCACATTAGAAGCCTGTAGAAAAAGGACAGTAATTAACGGTGCAATACATACTCATGGAAACTCCTTCATCATACTGTGATAATTGTGCTCCTTGTCTGTCAAGGGAACCTCTCAGTTTCCAAGCTTCATGCAACACTATCTGTCAACTCTAAACTGAGGACACCGTTTTGAGAACTAAGCTTTATCCAACCAGCTTTCCTACTTGTCCAAAGAGGAGGTCATTTATATTTTAGGCAATGTGTCAAAATTTCTTGCCTGATTCACACAATAAGCTGAAAGTCATAATGAAGATACTCCCCATTATTGCCAGCACTTGGGGATGTGCCTGTTGGGGAGATGTAGGGAGAGAAGGCACACATTCTTAGACTTGAAAGAACAGCAACCAAATCTCTCATTCTTTCCACATTAAAAGGAAAGGGGCCTTTCCTTCCATGCCAATGCCCAAATTTCCTTCTAGCATGTTCTTCTGAATAATCAAAACAATTCACAGAGCTCTTCTGTACATGGGTGATGCCACCAACCAATTTCAAGTACACACATACAGTGGAGAAGTGAAGGACTTATGAGTTCAGTGAGAGAGGGAATCTCTGTCCAAAAACCAACTATAAACAAAAGCTTCCCGCAGCATTTTCTTGGTCATTTCAGTTTTCTGTAGTTTCAAGGGTATCCTGGAATAATTAATTGCCACATAATCTAAAGGCATACCTCCCCACCCTTAAACATGCTAAATGGAATGAATTCTCTTAGAACTGCTTTCTGCGCTTTGACTATGTGGGAAAATAAAAGCTAGCTCCCCACTTTCCTGCCACAAGTTTAACTTAATAGTAATGTCTCAGGGAAGTATTTTTTGAAGCTACTTCAGATTTTATTGAGGCTTTTTGACTGCTCTGCACCTTTCAGTCAGCTTTTTTTCAGCACTTGAGCTGTTTTTAAACATCTTTCTCCCACTGTCATAGACAGAGGCTAATGGGATGTGTGGTCAAGTTTTTGGGATCCATCAATGCCTCTGTCTAAAATTAGCATGGACCCAATACATCAGCTGCCAGAGCTGTCACAATCTTGAGTCTCTGATCTTCATTATATACTTCTCTGGTGCTACCTGTCTCCTATCTAGACGGAAAACTACAGGCCCAGCCAGCCCTGACAAAGGGGTCCACCACACCCTTCAATGTCACACTCCACCAGAAAGTCGTCCAGAAGCTTCCCTCACAAATGTGGTTAAAAAAAAAAATAAACACCATTCCTGCTGTTCCTTAACATGGTTCTCTCCAGAGAAGGCAGTGTCTCTCCACAAAGGCTTTTCGGTGGGAATTAGTCTATTAAAAACTATTAACATAATTAGGAATCTCCTGCCCTTGTAACTACACAGACCCAAGCCTTGACTATTCATGTCCCGTCATTGTTATCGGGGTCTCTTCATCTCATTTACACTGCGTGACCTC